>NC_025693.1:3137638-3142611 GCF_000633955.1 Camelina sativa
AACAAGCTAGAAGCTATGCCAGTCGAGGAGCATAAACCAAATGCATTGGTGAAAATGCTAAGTGCCGCTATTGAAGTTTCAGGTCCATCAGGTGGAGGCTTTAAAGAATTTACAGTTGAAATAAGCATATCACGCAGACAAGCAGTATCTTTTCCATCAGTCTCATCGACAACCTCAAGAGCTAAGCAAATCTCTTGTTGAATACCAGCAATAGTTTTCTGGCGCTTCCTACTGTAGTAGGTACTTTCATCCTTAATATGCCTTTTTTCTCCAACGTTAGTATCCTTGACAGGTTTATCTGCTGCTGTATGAATAGCATCAGGTCCAAGAACAACAAGAACTGCGTTTAAACATTCTATCAACTGAAAACAAGGCTCTTGATGACAGAGAAACTGTAGAAGAGACTGTAGCTGCCAAATATGAGAAGGACAAGATTTGACAACTCGCACATATGCACTGCACAGGGAAGCCTACATACAAAATACACAAAATGGTTTCCCAATAAGTCGTTGAAATAGCAGTAGCGAAAAGAAACTATAAGAGAACTGATACGACATTCATTGGAGTGTCCAAATATACCTTAAGCTCCTCACTCTTTGTTCTCCGTAATGCATGAAGGAAGACTAACACTAAACTTTCCGCAGTCTGTTTGACAGTGACATCAGAACAGTTCAAATACACTGTCGTAAGGCAACGTGCAATGGTAGAATCATAAATCGCATTCCTGTAACACAAACCCAGAATTTGAAGTTCAAAGTGAAGGTAGGTCTTTTTCTCATAGTAAAAGAAGATTTATTTAACTAGTGAAAAGAGTCACACCTGTACAAAGAAAGTCCTGCTTCATCTGAAATCAAAAGTTTGATGATTGACTGTATCAAGTTTTTGTGAGGGAGGATGTTGATACTAAGGATTGATCCGACAAGAGAAGCAAATTCAAAGCATGCCTGCCAGATAAAATCAGATTTGAGTTTAATGTTCCCAAAAACCAAAATCTTCTAAGAAAAAAAAAACTAAAATGCACCAGTTACACTAGACAACCGATCAGATAAAACCAAATCACCAAGCATCAACTCACCATCTGCAAATCTTCATCAATACAGCATAGAAAAGAAGAAGCAGCATTGACAAATGAGGTACCAATGAGATCCTCAACATATTGTGTCCCCTCAGTTAGGCTTCTACAGATGAGTTTCAAGATACAAATAGCAAAACCTTGCCATCGTTTGTCTCCCAAAAGGTTAAACAGAAGACCATCACCAGATTTGGGCTTACTAGTATCAGAGGTAGAACAAGAATCATCTCCAATTTCAGAGAAGCACATACAGAAACACGTAAATTGACCGAGTCTAGGGTCATTGGAATGAAGTAACGCAATAAGTTGCAAATCTGAACAGAATACAAAAGGCACGTTAGTTCAGTAAGCAACTATCTCCAATTATATAGAGTTGGTCCTTGTAACACCTCTCACCTTCAATTGCCTTGATGGCGTCTTGAAAGAACATCTGGTACACCTTCGTTGAGTTGAAACGCAGCAATAACGATAAGAGAGATCCAACAGCTTCCAGAATTACTCCTCGCACAGGACTGCAATTGGATAACAAGAGAAAACAAATTGAAGAAGACGACCTAGAGACGGTAACTATGCACACCGGATCGAATCTCTCTCTACTCACACAAATTCTGGTTCGGCGAAGAAGATCATAACACGACGAACCAGCTCCAGAACATCCGACTCCGTCCCGATGCCTGTCGATGAAATTAACACCCAACCAACACGGAGCGATGAAAAAAAGCGATTCGCCGGAGAATAAACTCAACGATGAAGAAAAAAATCGGTAATCGGAGAATCGATTAAGCTGTTAATTTTCCAGCTCCAGAATCGATTAAGAGAAAGAGATTGTGCGTTTACCGAGAGAAGAGACATCGTCGGTACTGAATAGATTTGGGAGAAGAATACTCCGATTCTCCGGTGACAGCTCTCCGGCGAGGCGTTGACGGAGTTCGTCAAG
This sequence comes from Camelina sativa, assembly GCF_000633955.1. Taxonomy (NCBI): domain Eukaryota; kingdom Viridiplantae; phylum Streptophyta; class Magnoliopsida; order Brassicales; family Brassicaceae; genus Camelina; species Camelina sativa. The sequence continues at coordinate 3,139,648 of NC_025693.1, forward strand.
CAAGCGATCCATTTCCTTAACCACCTGCTCTCTCTCTCTCTCTCGTTCTTTCGATGAAGCAGGTCTATATGTATGATGAAACAGAGTGAGCGGGTCTAGATTTTTTCATTTAATTTTGCCGGGCACTAAAAATTTTGAAAACACAAAAAAAAATGTTTATAAAAAAAAATATCTCTGGTTCGATTCCACTCTGTGATGATTAGATTTTTTTTGGTGGGTAAATTAGTAATTAGTTAATATGATCAACCGGTTATTTGGTTTCGTTGTTTTGATCTTCGACTACAGATAATATTAGATTAGATTACAAGATTTTAATATGTTTACATAATTATAGGTAATATAGCTAGGAGGATATGGTTTCTTCTGAAATATTCTACAAATATAAAGTGGTCTATACTTAATATTCAAAATACTCAACAACAACCAAATCAAGTGCATGAATTCAATTGCAAGAATATGCATATATATATATATATATATATATATATATATATATTGACTGAAAAACAAAATACTATATTGAGCATCTGCATGAAGTAAAATTACAATTGATAATTTGTTGCATGAAAGCAAACGCAAAAGCGAGCCTTGGTAGTTTCATAGTTACGCTACATTGGCTAACAATGGAGGAATAAAGCTTGAACCTTTTAGAGTCTGCTCAAATATGTGACCCACTTTCAGCAATTTCTCCTAAAACCCAATCGACAGAAAAAAAACTCAACAAAATCATCATTTTTGAAGCTTAATCTTATCTTTCGAGTAAGCAAATAGTTTTTTTAACAAACCTCATCAAACGCGGCACCGATCATTTGAAGACCAACAGGAAGACCCGAAGGACCACCTTCGACTAATCCACATGGTAATACCACTGCAGGAAGTCCTGCAAGATTCACATTGACCTGCCAAAAAACCTCATATGATATACAAACTATGTTTCGTGTAACGACGATTAAAGAGAGAAAGAAACTAAAAAAACATTTACTATACCGTCATAATGTCTCCAGCATACATTGCTAGTGGATCATCTTTCTTTTCACCAATCTTGTATGCAGCAGATGGAGCTGCCGGAGAAATAAGGATATCGTTTTGTTCCAACGCTGCTTTGAAGTCTTTTTGAATTAGTGTTCTCACCTATATGACAAAACAAAAGAAAAATATCTATATACCTATCAAAACCAGTTAAATTTTTAGTGACTGCATTTTGAAGATGCGACTTACCTGTTGAGCTCGCTTGTAGTAAGCATCGTAGTAACCCGCAGAGAGTGCATATGTTCCCATTAAAATTCTCATTTTCACCTTAAGAACAAAATTCCTCATTGATTATAATCAAACACTAGTTGATTAAATCAGATGGAGTAATTAATGAAATCATACCTCTTCCCCAAATCCTTCTCCACGTGAACATTCATACAGCTTATTGAGTTCTTCAGCCATAACTTGATTCCCATATCTTCATTTCCAACACACCATTCAGTATCTTTATGTATAGATCATATATGTTTAATCACATTGTGACTAAAATTCATAAAACCGTGCTTACCTGACACCATCATAACGTGATAAATTTGAAGATGACTCAGATGAGGCAATGACGTAGTAAGCTGGTAGTCCAAGGGAGAACGAAGGAAGAGAGACCTATTAATTTGCCAACTGAAATCTCAGAACACATAAAAAACATACAAAATGAAAAACAGAGGCAAAGGAATTTGAAAGAGAGAAACCTCTGTCAACATACAACCCAACGCTTCTAAGTGAGACGCAGCTTCTTGAGTAGCAGATCTCACTCCAGAATCAACACCGTCTTCAAGTGTCTCGCGAATTATACCAACTTTCACTCCCTTCAATGGTTTAGACTCAAAATGATCCACAGAGAGAAACTGAGATTGGAACTCAGGCACATCCTGAAAAAAGAAAATAAGCTTTCTGTTTCAAAGCAAAGATCTTTCGTTCTGTCTCATCAAAAATGCAGGAACTTAAATACCACAAGAGACCTTACTTGTTTGCTACTCGTGGAGTCAAACCTATCATACCCAGAAATAGCATGAAGAAGCATCCCAGCATCAGCAACCGTAGAGCCAAAACACCCAATCACATCCAACGAAGATGCATAAGCCATAAGTCCAAACCTAGAGACACGCCCATAAGTCGGCTTAAGACCAACAACACCACAAAACGAAGCTGGCTGTCTCACACTTCCACCAGTGTCACTTCCAAGTGACACCATACACTGTCTTGCTGCAACAGCTGCTGCTGATCCTCCTGATGAACCTCCCGGCACACGAGTCAAATCCCAAGGATTCGCAGTTACCTTTACACCAAAATCAACCCCAAGATTCAATCCTAAACCCATCAACAAGTTTCCACTATATTCATCTATCTAAACATAAAGGTACCTACTTTGTTAACACTGATGAATCATTCAATCCTAATCTATCACACGTTTCCGATTAAAACCATATTCATCTATCTAAACAAAAAGGCTCCAACTGTGTTAACACTGCTGAATCATTCAATCCTAAGCTTCCCAATAAATCCATTTTCATCTATCCAAAACATAAAGGCTCCAACTTTGTTAACGCTACGGAATCATTAAACCGTAAAACCATCAAAAGATTCATATAGACGAACCTGAAAGGCAGAAGCTTCAGTGGTACTTCCCATTCCAAATTCATCCATATTAGTCTTACCAACAACAATCCCACCCAATTCTTTAATCTTCTTAATCGCAGTAGCATCAAACGGAGGACGATAATGCTCTAAGATTCTCGAAGCAGCAGTAGAAGGCATACCTTCAGTACATATATTATCCTTAACACCGATCAAAACTCCGGCGAGAGGACCCAATTCCTCACCTTTAGCGATTCGTTGATCAACCTCTTGAGCATCTTTCAGAACATTCTCCGATACGTGAAGGAAGCATTTGAGCTGTGGTTCAGTGAGACGGATACGAGAAAGGTAAGATTT
>NC_025693.1:3144831-3151194 GCF_000633955.1 Camelina sativa
ACGCCCATAAGTCGGCTTAAGACCAACAACACCACAAAACGAAGCTGGCTGTCTCACACTTCCACCAGTGTCACTTCCAAGTGACACCATACACTGTCTTGCTGCAACAGCTGCTGCTGATCCTCCTGATGAACCTCCCGGCACACGAGTCAAATCCCAAGGATTCGCAGTTACCTTTACACCAAAATCAACCCCAAGATTCAATCCTAAACCCATCAACAAGTTTCCACTATATTCATCTATCTAAACATAAAGGTACCTACTTTGTTAACACTGATGAATCATTCAATCCTAATCTATCACACGTTTCCGATTAAAACCATATTCATCTATCTAAACAAAAAGGCTCCAACTGTGTTAACACTGCTGAATCATTCAATCCTAAGCTTCCCAATAAATCCATTTTCATCTATCCAAAACATAAAGGCTCCAACTTTGTTAACGCTACGGAATCATTAAACCGTAAAACCATCAAAAGATTCATATAGACGAACCTGAAAGGCAGAAGCTTCAGTGGTACTTCCCATTCCAAATTCATCCATATTAGTCTTACCAACAACAATCCCACCCAATTCTTTAATCTTCTTAATCGCAGTAGCATCAAACGGAGGACGATAATGCTCTAAGATTCTCGAAGCAGCAGTAGAAGGCATACCTTCAGTACATATATTATCCTTAACACCGATCAAAACTCCGGCGAGAGGACCCAATTCCTCACCTTTAGCGATTCGTTGATCAACCTCTTGAGCATCTTTCAGAACATTCTCCGATACGTGAAGGAAGCATTTGAGCTGTGGTTCAGTGAGACGGATACGAGAAAGGTAAGATTTTGCGATTTCGACAGCTGTGGTTTCGCCGGAGAGGAGTGAACGACGAGTGGTGAGGATCTGAGATTGTGGAGGAGAGGTAACGGGAGCTGTTGAAGAGGATGAAGCTGCGGAGACAATGTGTTTAGAGCATTGGAATCTTCGGAGAGGGAGGAGTGAGAGAGAACGTGGTGGTTGCAATGTCGATAACATTGCTTTAGTTAATGAAAAGTTTTGATTTTTGAATCAGTGATTCATCAAATTGGGAAGATAAATGAGTGTAAACTGAAGTTGATTACTAGGGTTTGTAGTAAAGAAGGATAAATTCTCCGGTGTACCGCCGGAGAAAATGTATCGGCGGCGGTTTGGGTTTTAAGGAGAGAGGACTGATGAAGGGAGAGAGGATAAGACTTTTTCAGTGTAAAGTTTCTAATCTGTTCAGAAAAAAAAAATGGAGAGAGGATTTATTAATGGGCCTCTTAAACCTTAATGGGCCGAAACCAGATAAGTATTAGATAAAAGCCCAATCAAAGTTTTTTTTTTCTTTTGTGTAGGACTAATAAGTATGGTATGAATGAATGAATAAAAAATTTGAAATTTCTATTCTTTTAAGTGTATAGTAATTTGTAAGTGGGTAAAAAAGTTAATTAGAAAATCATGTAATTTTGGGTTAAAAAAAGATTTGGACATATGATTTTCGAATAACTAGTTAGTATATGTTTCCAAACTGTATTAGGATTTTCTATAAAAAAAATTTGTTATGGAAAGTCTTTTAGAAATTAGCCGCACCAAGCACTAAAAATCTTTACAGTAATGTTCTTGATCTACCTACACTAACACTACACTCTACACCCAATCAAAACTATTATTATGACGTAAACATGGAAAAATAATTCTATACATGACGAACTAACGTAAAAAAGTAATCATCATTGGTTAATTGTACTTTCCTTTGTGGACAATGGATATGCATTAGTCATTAGACATGTTTTAAGGATATGACACTAAGAACAAAAGAGCTGGATGGCATATCTATAATGAATTCGCAAATGACTCCTATCCAACAATATCAATCAAATCAAGAGTAAGACGGTAGAATTTGTCGAAAACTTGTACGGAAACTAATAATCATGTTAACTGGTTATACTTACGTGTTAGGCCATCTTTATCGGTACATCTTTATGGGTGTTCTTGGGCTTATTTTTATTCCAAAAAATTCGAAATTGGGCTTAGATCATAAAACATGTTCTTATTTCGGAACTGTTGTTAGCTGTGTTCTTCTGTGACGTGTCCAAATGGTATTGGAAAAAATTATTTGGGGGTCGAGAGTTTTATTTGGTTTCATCTTCTTTGGTTTTATCGACCTAGGGTTCACATATCCGGAGTGCTCAAAGGGTGATTTCAGTGCCGATCTCTTCGTAACCGTCTCCGCTGTCTCGTCTGTGTCCGGCGTCTCTGCAAGCTCTTCCTCTCGACTTTCTCGGCTGTCTTGCGAAGCTCCTCACCTTCTCTGCAAGAGATCTCGTAGTCTCCTCCGTCGCCGCTGTCTCCTCTGTCTCATCGGCGATCTCTTTACCGTCTACTCGTCTCGTTTGTCTCCGGCGTCTCGTCTGTCTCCGGCGCCTCGTCTGTCTCGTCTCATCTCCGGCGAACAAAGGTAAAGGTAATATCATCTTCTTGGTTTCATGGATCTGTCATCGATTTAGGGTATTGAAATCTTTGAAAATATTTGAATTAGGTTAGGATTTAGTCTCATCTGGCAAAGTTTTGATTAACATAGGATTTGTTTGAGTCAATTTTGAGTCTCGTGTGTTGTTTGAGTCAATTTTGAGTCGCGTGTGTTGTTACAGTCAAACCTTGTGAGTCAATTTCGATTCTGTTTGAGTGAATTTACAGTAATGATTTATCGCTTTTGCTTGAGTCTCGTGTGTTGTTACAGTATTTCGCTTATGTTTGAGTGAATTTACAGTAATGATTAATCCATTTTGCTTGTTTCTTTTATGAGGCTTCTAGGTGAGATTAAACATTGGAAATTAAATCGAGGAGAAGGATCATCAAATCTGCATCATCAAACGATAGGAATCTCAAGGTTAGTGTATATTGACAGTGTTGTGATTGTCGGTTGATTTGGTTTATTTCTTGCTTGTTTGATTTCGGTTATTTTTTGCTTGCGAGATTAGGTTTATTTTGTGCTTGTTTGATTAGGTTTGATTAAAACTTGGATGATTTGATTGGGGTTGTGTTTTAGGTAGTAGTTTAAATTTTAAAACTTGCGAGACTGAGTTATATATGAAAGCATTAAAACTAGTGGTTTAGGTAGTATGTTTAGTTTTTGTTCTTGCGAGACTGAGTTATATTTGTTGTACTTGAGTGTTCTTGCTAGACTAACAACTTGCGAGACTGAGAACATTGTTAAAACTTTAAAACTTTGAAATTTTTTTTAAAAACACTCAATGACCTATATTTACTTCTGATTTGACTGAAGTAGGTAATGGTTATTGAGAATTTAAAGGCCCTAACAACAAAATACTTTTGATTTAATGATCCTCTTACCTTCAGAATATTACACCCATTGTTTTAAGCTTCTTACATCCATCGTCTTTAAGCTTCTTCCTTCTTTAAGCTTCTTCCTTCTTTAAGCTTCTTCCTTCCTTAAGCTTCTTCCATCCCGTTTAAGCTTCTTCATTCTTTAAGCTTTCCTTCTTTATGCTTCTTTCTTCTTTAAGGTTCTTCCTTAGTTAACTTTCTTCCTTCTTTAAGTCTGATTATCCTATGGCATCAAACAACACTCCTAGCAGTCAGTCTCAATCATACTTTAGCCTTCTTAACTTCCCATATGACAGCTTTGCTCCCAATATAAACACTGATTCGTCTCAAATCCCTGCTTTTAGTTCACAAACTAGTTCACAGCCGCCTATACCTCCTAGTCAATCAGAAGTGACTCCAGAACAGCGTAGGGAGAAACGCTTATGGACCGCACAAGATGACTTGGTGCTGATAAGCGCTTGGTTAAACACATCGAAGGATGTTGTTGTTGGGAATGGCCAGAAGGCAGTGTCCTTTTGGAACCGTATAGGAAAATACTACGAAACAAGTAGTCATGTACGTGGTGGTGCTGAGTCTAGGCTTGCTGACCATTGTAGACAAAGATGGCAAAAAGTCAGTTAGGAAGTAAGCCAATTCTGTGGAGCTTTTGCAGAGGCAGAGCGTGAGAAAGCAAGTGGCATGAGCGATGTTGACGTTTTACAAAATGCTCACCAAATATATTTGAAGTTGTACAAGAAGAAGTTTGCTTTGGAGTATGCTTGGAGTGTGCTACGCTTTGAGCAGAAATGGGCTAACCTCGAGACGATGAACCCCACTCCCAAAACAACCAGTTCGAGCAAAAGGAAAGCTGATGAAGCTGCTGGATCTACAGGTTCTGTCGTTGGTGAGCACGAGAGCAGGCCTCCGGGCATAAAGGCATCAAAAAAAGTTAAGAGCAAAGGCAAAGAGAAGGCTACACCATCTGCTGAGTTTAGTAACATGTGGGAGATAAAACAGAAAGACCTAGAGGGCATGAAACAACTCCAAAAGATGTCCATTCTTGACACTCTAATTGCCAAGAATGAAACCCTAGATGATGATGAAAAAGCCCTAAAGAAGAAGTTAATGGCGGAACTTTTTTAACTTAGAAGAATTAGCTAATGTCCGCTGGAGTGTATGCTTGTTTGTTTTAACTATGTTAGTCCAATGTTTTTATGTTTTAATCCTATGTTTTTATGTTTTAATCATATATTTTTATGTTTTAATCCTCTGTTTTTATGTTTTAATCATATGTTTTTATGTTTTAATCCTCTGTTTTTATGTTTTAATCCTATGTTTTTATGTTTTAATCCTATGTTTATTTGTTTTTAATGAATACGCATATGTTTGTTTAACCCTTGGCTTAATCCTCTGTTTATTATGTTTTTTATGAATACGCATATGTTTTTTATTTCAGGTAGACGAAGATATGTTCTCTGATTATGACTATGGCATAAACAGCCCACTAGACTATAGTGATGATTCAAAATCAGAGGCTGAGACCTGTTACTATGAACCTACACCATCAGTTGGACGACCTAGTCTTACGAACCGTGAGGTATTGGTTCCACTACCTGCTCATGTGACACAACCAGCCGAGGTTGGACGACCTAGTCTTACGAACCAGCCGAACGACCAAGTCAACCAGCGTAACGACCAAGTGATCATTGAGCTCAAGGACCAAGTGATTCAGCTCAACGACCAAATGATCCAGCTCAAGCTTTTGGTGATCCAGCTCAAGGACCAAGTCATGCACCTGAAGGACCACGTGATGCAGCTCAAGTAAAGTTTGGGATGTTGTTTCGTTGAGTTTGGGATGTTGTTTGTTGAGTTTGGGATGTTGTTTCGTTGAGTTTGGGATGTTGTTGTCTTATTTGTTTGGTGTTTCGAACGTACTTTGAAAGACAAAAGTCACATGTATTTGTTTGCTTTGTTTGGACAGAGTCACAAGAATTTTTTGAGTTTGTCCGTTTAAGTCACATGTAAGTTACATGTATTTGTTTGCTGAGTTTGAGTCACATGTATTTGTTTGTATTTGTTTGCTTTGTCACAAAGTCACAGAGTCACTTGGTCCTTGTTCGTCACATGCATAATTTACAAACATCTCACTCTTGTCCGAAGTCCTTGTCCTCGTTACATGCATAATTTACAAACATCTCACTCTTGTTCTATATATATGCGAAGAGATCAAGATCAAATCATACAAACAAGTTACATATATTTTCTCTTCTCTCTTTTTTTAAAGCTCTCTCTTTTGTTCATCTTATTCAAAATCAATCCATTTTATTTCTCTCACCAAAAACACTTTCTTTCTCAACCCTTTCATGGCATCTGCTTCTAACAATTTTCACTATCATTATGATCCAAATAATGATAGTTTAAACCAATACTTTCAAGAGCAATTTAGCAATCAATTTCAAGCTGTTGAAGAGGAAAGTCCTGTCGAAAGGAAACCACGTACATATATCGATAGAAAACGCAAAGAAGGCCATGACCGTTTGTGAAACGATTATTTTTCTGATAATCCAACATACAATGCTCACCAATTCCGCCGACGGTTTCGAATGAACAAACCGTTGTTCTTGCGTATTCTGAATCGTCTCAGTGAAGAAGTTCCATATTTTAAGCCAAAAAGGGATGCAACCTTCCGGAATGGTCTTTCACCGCTACAAAAATGTACTGCAGCAATTCGACTATTAGCATATGGGGCTGCAACGGACTCGGTTGACGAATATATACGTCTTGCTGAATGTACTGCCCGTCAATGTTTGGAACATTTCGTCGTCGGAATAGTTGACTTGTTTGGCACTGAATACCTACGCCGACCCACACCAGAGGATCTTGAAAGGCTACTCTTTTATGGAGAAAAGCGGGATTTTCCCGGGATGGTTGGAAACATCGACTGTATGCACTGGAAGTGGAAAAATTGCCCAACCGCTTGGAAAGGAATGTATTCACGAGGCACCGGTAAGCCAACAATTGTTTTGGAGGC
>NC_025693.1:3152413-3180438 GCF_000633955.1 Camelina sativa
CAATCTAGATTCGCCATGGTTAAGAATCCAGCTCTTTTATGGTCAAAGGGTAAAATTGCATATATTATGAGAGCATGTCTAATACCCCATAGTATGATTGTCGAAGATGAACGAGATTCATACACACTCTATGACGAACAAGAATTCCAACAAGATGATGGAACTGGAACTACTCCGGATCTAACATTTTCGGTAAATATGTCTTCAAATCTTGAGGGATTAGGTGATGGCCATACAATGATCCGTGATAGACAAGCACATCACAATTTAAAGGAGGATTTGATTGAGCATATATGGAATAAATTTGGACCTTAAACTATGTATTAATTAAATAAAATGTTTGTCTTGTTCAATTAATTAAGTAATATGTTTGTTTGTTTTTTTTTTCAAAATTTTATTTACAATGTTTTGTTGTTTCATTAATATTTGGTATTGTATTATGAATTTTATTATATGTTTTATAAGTTTGAAATTTAAATGTTCTTTTATAATATTTATATTTTAAAAGTTTATAAGTTTTAAAAAATGTTTAAGAAATATTATATAATTGTAATAAGTTTTATTGTAATATTATATACTAAATTTATTAGATTTTATAATTGTAATATGTTTAAGAATATTTTATTATTAAATCTAATGATCTTAATCATGTTCTCTGTATAACTAACTTTTTAGCAAAAATTCTTAACAACTGATTTTAGATTATTTTTCTAATATATTTAACCGAAGAACACTAAAAAGTGTTATCCCTTTAAAGATGCTCTTAGATAATACTAGATACAGAAGAAGGAAATAAAAAGCCAAGAAATAAGGACAGGAACATTTAACTCTCGTCGCCAGAGAGGGTTGAGTTTGATAAATTTGTTCAAAGAAACCAAACTCATCGTGACTTTTACTATTGTATCCGTACGGCTCATTGTAACTTGCAAGAACCATTAATTAAACTTTCATCATTGTTTTCAATTCCAAGAACATGTCATTGAAATTTTCAAAATGGCAAATACACGTTTCTTTGAAATATTGATTCACAAGTTAATTTGCTGGTAGGGTAATATATTGTAAAAAAAAAGTAATACTAGTAAGAATTGTTTTTAACTATGAAATTATCTGTTCACTAAACAAAGAAGTGAGACATAAATCACAATATTTGAGTATGTAATACTAAGAGAGTTTTCGAAAATTAATTTAAAATTCCGTAAAAGATCACAATAAAATAAAAAATCCTTGCCAAAGGTATAATTCAAACACGATTCGACATCTTTTTGTATACAAACAAATTCGATATTTATTGTCGCTAAAGTCTTTTTACATACTACATCGATACATGTTGCAGCGTAAAAGTATAAAACAACAAAATAATTTTACTTTTGGCTTAGTAGTAAATAGTGAGAAAAGTACATTAGCCGTCACCTATGAACAACTAATAATGACTTGTGGAGTTATGAGACAGAGCCTATGAAAGCAACAAAAGAAAAAAAATATATATATAGCTATAAATGATCGTAAAAAGCTTACTGCAAATTACATAAATAAATATTAAAAAAAAAAGTAAAAAGTAAAAGAAGATTTTTCAGTCTATACTTAAAAACTCCTAACTGTCTCATCTTTAATTCACCCCTCAGTATCTACTTTTAAAACTCATAAATATAAAGAAAAAAAAAAAAGAGCCATTAAATTATCTTATAAGAAGTCAGAAAATTCCAGGCAGTACAAGGCTTTGTTTGGTTTGGTTTGTATTGTCTGTTTGAAACCAATGACACAGCCTGCGACACCAAAGTTACCTATCTTTGGATATGATGCTTAAATGCTTTGCATGCTTATTTAAAGCACTTAACGTTTCTCTGCGCTCACACAACCAAATGTTAATTTCTAATTGCTTATTCGTGTGATCATGAGAGTGTAAAACATTATTCTCATTAATCTTCAAATCAATGTACAAATGGTCCAATATATATACATGATTATAATGTGTGGACTTAAAGCTAAAGAAAACTTGAAAATATAACAAACTATCTCACTATATGTTAATACAGTCTGATAGATAAATGTAACATTGTAACGTCAATCGAAAAGTCTTGGTTCTCGTTTTATTTTATCACACTATACTGTATGTATTATCAAGTGATTCGTGACTCGGGAGTTTTTGACTTGTCAAAAATAATACTAAAACTATTACCCAAATTTGTTAGTTATAAAAGGAAATTACATTATAACAATACAAACATATACAAAAAATTTAGATCTGTCTAGATTAAGACAGATGGAGAAGAAATCAGACTTGTTACATCCAAGAAGGATTTGATTTTCTTCTCTTAATTAAGCAAACACCGACATCAAAATCTATCAACCAACACATCGACACTATTAACCATCATACAAAAAGTTAACAAACTAACCAAAATAAAATAAAATTATATCAATAATAATAATATAAGACAAGAACAAGAGAAAGCACCAAAAGCAGCAAATCCCATATGAACCCATTTGACAACACATGTCTAGTAACCATCACACCCGTTGATGAACTTGACTCATCCTCCTTCTCCTTAAGGTTGCTCCACGTTTGTTTAATTACCAAACCACCCTCTCTCTTCTCCATCATGCAAGGCTTCAATCCAACACATCGCTGATGAGATTCTGACACGACACGCTGACAAAGATTTGGATTCTTTGAAGCCTTAAATCTTGTCCCCATCTTCTCATAGAAGTTTCTTGAGAAACCAAGCTCTCCCGTTAGATTGTTTCCGTTAATGTACAGAGCACCGAGACAAGGCAGAGTCTCGAGCTCTTTTGATGGGACTGTACCGGTCAAGTTGTTGTCGTTCAGACCAAGAAACCTCAATCTTTTCAAACTTGCTAAACCAGAAGGAATCTCACCTCTTAAACCCATCTTTGACAGATCCAAAATGACTAAACTGCCCATATCCTCCCACTTTATTCCCATCATGTCATCGTCATCACTACCCATTGGGTTCCCTGATAGAACAAGATCACTTAAAGATCGAATCTTTACAACGTTTTCGAACAACCCTCCAGAGATTCTATTGTTCCTCAGATCCAAAAGTGTCAGATTCTTCAAAAACCCGATTTCTTGAGGCAACTTCCCTTCTAATTGGTTGTTGCTTAAATCAAGCTTAAGCAATGAAACCATCTCTCCAATAGACAAAGGCAACGTCCCCGAGAATAAGTTTCGACTCAAATCCAAGATCAGTAGATCTTTAAACCCATTGAAACAATCCGGTATCGTTCCATTGAACAAGTTTCCCGCAAGAACCAGCCGTTGTAACCTCGTTAGATTGCAGAGACTCGCCGGTAAATTCCCGTTAAATCCGTTTTCAAGAACCACCAAAGACTTCAGCTTCGTGAGACTACCAATTGTTTCAGGAAGTTCACCATTCAAACCAGGATTGGCTCTGAACTCGAGAGACTCTAAGCTACTTCCAAAGTTTATCCAATCCTCTTTAGCTATTGTTATCGGCGACGTGAAACAGTTGAAGAACGTGAGAGATTTCAAGTGCTTGAGCTTGAATAACTGTGGCTTTATCTTCAAACTTGTGTCGCAAGGAAGCGAGTTTTCGTGAACAAGACCTAAGGTTAGATCCGTGACATACCACAAGTCACCATAGAGATCACAAGAAACACCCTGAAATTCCAAAAAAAATCAAAAACAAAAAAGGTTCGAATTATTGAAAGAATAAAAATAAAGGAATTTTGTGGGTTGTGGGCCAATCATTGTATATATATAATTGAATCCAAAATACATTTAAAGAAACAAAAATAGGATCTTATATGTAAATAGCATACACTTTGATGCGTTGAAGCTTAAAATTTTCACTTACTGATTATGGAAATTTCAAAGTGGAACAAACACTTTGAAGAAAAAAAAAGAATTATTCAGACAGCTACAGAACAAAAATCTTTCTCAAAATCTTTTAAACAAATTCAAGAAATCTCAAGAAACTATATGAGTTTATGAATAATTCAAACCTGAATAGGAGTCCAACCACAAGGGTCAGGATAAAGATCAGAGCCATTCCAAGAATCACCAACGAATCCTTGAATAGCTGAGTAAAGAGCTTCTCGTTCTGTTTTCTCCATGGGAGCTCCATCATCAGTAACCTCGGGAGATGATTCTCCAGTGACGACGCACCAGGGGAAAGTTAGAAAAAGGAACAAAACAGAGTGAATCCAAGACATTGTGGAGGAAGTGAGACAAAACAAAGGTTTGTGGAATTTTTTTGGGTTTGAAGTTATCTGTGGGTTTCTTTATCAATTGGTGTTACTATTATTTATTGAAGAGAGAGCGAGAGGTCGTTGGGAGTCAATGGGGTTTCTCATTATTATTAATATTATAGCTCATTAAACGTTACATTAAAAAAAATGAAAAATGAAAAAATGAAATTGAGGGACTGTAACGAGAAAGACATTTGGTTATATGTTGTTGTCTCTGTCACATAAAAGTAAATGTGGCATTTGTTCCCATATCTCATACACGTATTTACTTCATCTACTTTTTATTTTTGTGTGTGTGTGTTGTGTTTTGAAGTTGTGTATGTGAAAAAGAAGAGAGCTAATGTGGAAAATAGGATGGAGGAAGCACAAGGATCGAGGAAGTTATTGTTTAATGTCTATTGATTATTGACAATGATTTTTTATTTTCTTATTTTCTTTTCTTATAGCTCTTCTGAGATGTGCCTTTGACATTTACAGTATTTGTAGTTAACTATTGGGTTTGTTTATTAAATAATGGGATAAAGGTGCTTTATTATTTTTTGTAGCAATCTACTACTACTACTAATAGATATATTAAAACGAATTTACCGTTGTACTGTGCGTGTGTGACTTGATACGTCAATGTTGACTTTGTGTGTTCACTATCTTCTTTGGCCAAATAAAAACTAGTACTGTATTTGTCTACATATCCGAATAGATTTTTTTCAGATTATTTACTTGACACTTATTTTATTAGTGGAGAATTATTATTTTTTACGTGTTAGGGCATCATTAATGGAGGAATTTTTTTATGCTTTTAGATTATATATATAGTGAAAATAATCTAAGATCAGTAGTTAAGATCATATGTTAAAAAAAATGGGAGAACTAATTTTGGTATTTTTAGAATATAAATATTGTGAAAATATTGAAGTTACATAAAAAAAACATGGAAGCAAAGTGCCTATGAACCAAATAACTCCAATAACAGCAAGCAAAGCTCATGCTCTCTTCTTTACATCCTTCCCTTCTGCACCATCAACAAATTGCGAGTTAGTTACAAGAATAGTGAGTGAAGGGCTCATCCCAAAACCCACGTATAACAGATTAACAAATGATGATCACTCACTGCTTATCTCCTTAATGATCCTACAGAACTCTCTACCACATCAACAATGGAACGGACTCATGGGAAACACATCATTGTTGAATCAGACACCATAATCCTAGAAGCTTCGTTCTTCAGCTCCTCGATTTTGGTATCAGTCTCTTGTTTCAGCCTCTTCACATTCGCACCAGAGTCACCACTTGTCTGTTTTCACAATCATTATACTTTTAGAGAAAAGCAAACTAGTTTTTGTAGATTTGCCTAAAGAAGACATTCTTTTTTTTAATTCTTTTACCTCCTCGAGTTTCCTCTGGAAATCGTGTTCTGTTTTAGCTTTGTATTCGGCAATCTCTTTTTCAGCCTCTTCCTTGGCTTGCTTCAGTCTTGCCATTTTTGCTGCAACCAAGAAACACACACGTGATGAATATCATTTTCAAAAACATAAATATAATCAAGCATTATGCTCCTCAATTCTAAATGTGACAAAGTACAAGTGAACACTTAAACAAGCAGCCCGATCAAGCAAACAGTTTGGTACGTTGTAGATTTTCAGATTATTACCGGTTCTTGCAACATTGACAATGTGTTGAGCTTCTTGCTCAGCAGCAAGCAACTGCTGGATACCACCTTGACCAACTGCTCAGTAGCTGATCACTACGATCATATGAATTATGAGACTACAGTCCTTGTTAAATCTAGCAATCCACAAATGACAACCAAAACAAGACTCAGAATCAAATTAGATCTAAGAGCCCAAAAAGAATAGTGAGGATTCGAATTTAGTTGATCTAAACGAACAAACCCAACTCTAAAGTGAGTAACAACAATCCTAACACGTAAAGTCCCAATCTGAGTAAAAGCAACAGAATAAGCTGCATTCACATCGATTTCAGTGTATTTCACCATCATAGTCAAAGCCAAAGCCATCAAACAATAAACCACAGTGATCATAGACATCGAGCCAACCAAACCAATAAACCACAGCTTTTAGAATGAGTAAACCCCACAACGACGATAAACACAATAACACAAACAGTGACAATGGAAGTAATAAAATTCAACCAAGAAGTCCTCTTTGTTCCACTCATGGCAATACCATTAGCAACTAAAAGCACAACAACAACAACCGGATCAAGAAGATCAAACCCTTTAGCAAAGGAATCGACTTTAATCCGAAAATAATCAGAATCATTCTTGACCAAACTAGCTAGATACGAAGAACATGAACTCCCTAATCCAGCAGCACCAACAATAGCCTCAAGCAATATATTCCCAGCAGCAATAAAGGCTATAAAATCCCCTAATTCAACCCTAAGATAAGAGAAAGAGCCTCCAGCGACAGGAATCTCAACTCCAAACTCAGCATAACAGAGAACTGAGAGCAAAGCAGAGACACTAGAGATAGCGTAAGAGAGAACAACGGCATCATCACCTAGATGCGATATCGAACAGAAGGAGAAATCGCCGGAATACTAACCTCAGCCGGCGAAAATGGTGACAACGAAGCTTTCGCCGTTTTGGAGAGAACGAAGAGAACCTAGAAACGATTTCGATCAGAAGAGAAATGAAATTTTTTTTTTCTTTGCAAAATATCTCGGCCAATCACGTGAAGCCACATCGAACGAGAACTGGACTTAAATCAGTTCTCATTCAAGACCAAAAAAATTAATCTAAGCCCACTATTCCCTATTTTTATTATTTTTTTGGCCTTAGAACACAAGGGTGTTTTGTCGTTAATGATGACCTTAAACTTTGGAAATGTTAGTTTTATTGCCAGCATTAACGTGCTTTTTTCCCAAGATTTCAAATCGACTCATTTCACATTTTTACTGTATTTTGTAGCCAGATTGTGTAAGATTTGGTTGCAACACATGTTGAAACATAAACAATTTGATAGGTTTTGTTCTTTGGCTCTGTAGAACATGCATTTGTTTGTTAATTACGGGAATATCTATGCATTCATCACACCTATTCGCAACGGCTCAACATACATATCCTCTACCCATTTAAATAACACGATCATATCTTCTTGCTTCGGCCAGAAGTCATTTGGTACAATACTAAAAGTCTTCTCATGATGAAACAGCCAGATATTGAGCTTTGTTTCGCTGATTCGACACTANAGAGATAGCGTAAGAGAGAACAACGGACTCATCACCTAGATGCGATATCGAACAGAAGGAGAAATCGCCGGAATACTAACCTCAGCCGGCGAAAATGGTGACAACGAAGCTTTCGCCGTTTTGGAGAGAACGAAGAGAACCTAGAAACGATTTCGATCAGAAGAGAAATGAAATTTTTTTTTTCTTTGCAAAATATCTCGGCCAATCACGTGAAGCCACATCGAACGAGAACTGGACTTAAATCAGTTCTCATTCAAGACCAAAAAAATTAATCTAAGCCCACTATTCCCTATTTTTATTATTTTTTTGGCCTTAGAACACAAGGGTGTTTTGTCGTTAATGATGACCTTAAACTTTGGAAATGTTAGTTTTATTGCCAGCATTAACGTGCTTTTTTCCCAAGATTTCAAATCGACTCATTTCACATTTTTACTGTATTTTGTAGCCAGATTGTGTAAGATTTGGTTGCAACACATGTTGAAACATAAACAATTTGATAGGTTTTGTTCTTTGGCTCTGTAGAACATGCATTTGTTTGTTAATTACGGGAATATCTATGCATTCATCACACCTATTCGCAACGGCTCAACATACATATCCTCTACCCATTTAAATAACACGATCATATCTTCTTGCTTCGGCCAGAAGTCATTTGGTACAATACTAAAAGTCTTCTCATGATGAAACAGCCAGATATTGAGCTTTGTTTCGCTGATTCGACACTAGAGTTTTAGACTCCTAGTATTTCACTAGGGAGCATGACAAAATTTGAAGAGAATGTTGCAACAATTAAATGATACAACATAGTATTTATGTTCATATGTTAACACCAACATCACATTATTTTTTATATGTCTAATAATATACACTAATGGTAAAAATGTCAAATATTAATTTATGTACTTTAATAAAATTATAAAAACGATGATATATTATTAACTTTCAAAAAAATGTGCTCGACAGACTAAAAGAGAATTTAAAATTAAGTTAATTATCTTAAAATGTCAATTATAAAATATATAACCGAGTGTGACGAGTTTCTTAGCTACTTCAAATAATAGTAATAGTAAAAAGCTACAAAATAAAAAAGAGTTTACGTGCAAGCCAAAGCATATCAAACAGTCCTCATTAGATGAGATTAAAACATCTAAAATAATAAAACAAGAATAATAGAAAAGAAATACATAAAATATATAAAATCTCTTTTAAAGGTATTTAAAATTTATAAACAAAATAAATTGTTTATATTTTATTTGCATATAACTAAAGAAGAAAAATAGAAAACATTTCATATGAAAACAAAATATGAAATACATTCAAGTTATTACTTGATATGTCATACCAAAACTTACTATAAGATAAGGGATAAATGTAAAACAATATAAAATAGAAAAACAGAACTTGATCGACAAACATTTAAAGATGAGAGAACAAACTTTATTGTTTAAAAGTCATGAAAAAACATAAATAATTGCATCCTTAATTCAAACCTAGTGCAAACGATAACTCTTATCTTATCCAATCCTTTATGTAATCCTTGTTGAGAGTTTATGTTTTTGTTTCGACAACAATGCTAATTGCCAAGTGCCACAAAAATAATATCAAATTTTTAGCAAAATAATACTCTTTATGAGTGTTTGGAATCTGAAAATTAAGCAAATCCAAAAAACTTGGTTTGTTGGTTTATTTGGGGGACACAATTAAACCCTTAATTGATTATGTAATTCAGTTTTGGTTTAAACCAAATTGGAAACAATAAAATTGGAGAAACTTTCAAATTCATAATTTTCAAAATGGCAAAAATGTGTCAGAGTAAGTTACCCAAAAATCTAATCATTCGCTTGAAACTCCGAACTTATTATGACAAATGAAGAACTTATTGTGAGAAATACGAGAAAAAAACAATCAATAATCATAAGACTTTGTTTTTAACTTTGGTGCATGTGCAACTTTATTATGACAAATGAAGAAGATTTTGTGAATTTTGTTGATTGTCCGGGAAAATTTTCTTATTGTTAACAAGCATGTTTAACTTGTGTGGTTAAACTTATATCTAGTAAAAAACCATTTCATGATAAATTTAGAATATGAGTTTATAAGTAATTAGTTTGAGATAACTGTAATGAATCTGAGGAAGATACCAGTGCCCATTTCTCCATAGTTGATGAGGGATTCCATTTCAAGTGATAGTTATAAACGAGACTAAACCGGATAATAAGCACAAACCAAAACCCTCGGAATCATTGGGATGATAATGATTTAATCGAGACTAAACCAGGAGATTAGAAGTAGCACAAACCGGAACCCTCGGAATCATTTAGATGTATCACACACACAGTAGCGTTAGCATCTCTTCCCTTCCCCATCTACTCTCTCGCTGCTTCTTCTTCTTCGATCATTGAAGCATCCACTCCCCAGAAAAACCCTAATTCTCTTAGTCAAGAAATGAGCTCTTTCTCCGTCAAAAAGTCCCCAAATTCATCCTTCCTCTTCCCAAAAACCACACCTTTACTACTTATACGACATCGTCTCACTCTCCCATTACTCGTTCCTCCTCCTAACAAACCGCCAAGATTCCGCATCGTCGCTTCTCACTCCGGTACTACTTCATGGGTCTCTCAAGCTTCTAAAGACAAATATGGTGGTTGGTCTCTCATTGAAGATGAAGCAGCTCCTTCTCCTCATTCTAAAACTAAAAAAAGTTAGTATCTTTCTTCTAATTGAGTGGGAAAAATCATATAAATTTATGAACTTTTGTGTGTTTGTAATTTGATTTTGAATCTTTTGGTTTGGGGTTTCAGAGTGGAGGAATGTTGTAATCACTGGTGTTGGATCTTCACTTGCTGTTGTATTAGCTACTATTGCTTACTTCTCAATCTCCAGAAAAGGTTCAACTCTTTTGTTTTTCTTTCCCTTGATGATGACTTGAATTTTATAGGATTGTTTAATTTGAGACTCTGGGTTTTGTGTTTCTTTTTGACAGGTTTTAGGTTTAGCATTAGTAATCCATTGCATTATCAAAGTGTTGATTTTGATCAGAGTGAGAATGAAGAGAGTGAAACTCTGTTCAATGATGAGAGTAATTCTGCTTATGAGGCTAACTCTGAAAGCGTTGATTATGTTTCAGATACTGTTGACACTAGTAAGTTCTAATTATGGTCAATATTGAGACATATTTCACAAATTGCTATAACAAGTCTTAATTCGAGTTCACTCACCTGTGTTTACTTTAGCATCTGCCGGAAAAACTCACCGTGTCATCACTCCGGTTGCTGTTGATGCCGCTCAACAAGAAGCAATATCAGTTTTAAAGAAACTAAAGGTTTATTTCTAGAAACTTGCTCTCACACAACAATATGAATTTAAGCATGAGCCTTATTGTCCAGCTCTGATCATGAGCATGTCACTTGTAATTAAGTTGTTCAGATAATTGAGGATGATGTAGTGGCAGACGAGTTATGTACTAGGCGAGAGTATGCTAGATGGCTAGTTCGTTCAAATTTGTTATTAGAGAGGTAATGATACTTTTAGCACATTTTTTTCTCCCGAATGATAAGTCTCTTAGTGTTTGTGGTGGACTGACACAATGTGTTTCTCTTGCCTTTAGAAATCCAATGCACAGGATTGTGCCAGCAGTAGCTTTAGCTGGCTCTTCAATTCCTGCATTTGATGATATCAATACTGCAGACCCTGACTTCGAGTACATTCAAGGTAAATCCATAAGAGACATTTCTACTTTGATTTAGTAGTTTATTAGAACTTCTGTAATTGATCTATTATTTTTGATTTTTCTTTCAGCCTTGGCAGAGGCAGGCATTACTTCCAGCAAGCTCAGCAGTGAGGATTCTCGAAATGACTTGGGAAAGATTAATTTTAATCCTGAAAGGTAGAAAGGAGATTAGCTATCTTCATCTGCTATGTATTTGTCTCGTTGTTCACTGATATATATATATATGGTGGCTGCAGTTTTGTTTCCCGACTCGATTTGGTAAACTGGAAAGCTCAATTGGAGTGTGGTTTCCATCCAGAAATTATGGAAGAGGTGTGATTAAGTTTTTACTGACATTTTAGGCATAAAAGTGATGCTTATCATATGCTTTTTTATCTTCTTAAAAGCCTGACTTGTTTACAGTCCAGATATCAAGGACAAAGGTAGATTATATAGACACGAAGAATCTCAATCCCGATATGGCCCTCGGATTTTTCTTGGACTTCTTGATGGGTGACCAGAGTACCATCAGAAATGTTTTTGGTATTCTTCTACCTCTCTTTGTTCTGACCTTCTCCTTCTTCGTTCGATCGTTGATGTGCGTATGCGTTACAACAGAATGAAGATTTCAAAATTTCACAGGTAGGATTAAGCGGTTTCAGCCAAATAGACCTGTTACAAAAGCACAAGCGGCTGTAGCATTAACAAGCGGTAAGATGGTGAAAGCTATCTCAGCAGAGGTATCAAGGTTAGAAGCAGAGTCACTCTCACAGAAAGCTGAAATGGAAAGAATCAAAATCGAGTTGCTAGAAAAAGGGGAAATAACGCAATTTTGGGATGAGAAGCTTCAGGTAGAGAGATCCCGAAGAGTTGAGATGGAAGAGCTGAATCTCTCCAGAGTTAGTGAATTAGAAGATGAAAAAAGGGATCAGCAGAAGTGGTTTGCCGAGCGTTTGAAAGAGAAGTCAGCTATAGAATGTCAGAAACAGTTGCTTCAAAGCTTGAGTGAAGATATTGATGAGATGTCTCAGAGGCTAATATCGGATAAATCTGTTTACCTGACTGAGCACAGCAAGTTACAAGAGATGTTAAGTGACTTACAATCCAAACTTGAATCGCTTGTCGACAAAAGATCTGTCCTTGAAGCTGAAATCGAAGCTCTTCGGATTCTAAGGTAATGATGGTTATTATCATTGTAGCAAAGTTTTGATCTTTGGAAAAGTTTTAACCAATTAGGTGTTAATGAAATGCAGATCTTGGGTAGAGGATGAAGCTAAGGTAAGCCAAGCGAGAGCTAAGGTTCTCGAAGAAGCAGGACGGAGATGGAAATGGAATGACCATGCTTGAATCTTCTTTCAGATTGTACAAAATTTGTTTGGTGATTGTTGGTTTATGAGTGTTTGGAATGTGAAATTAAGCAAATCCATAAAACTTTTGTTAGTTTATTTGGGGTAGACAATTAAACCCTTAATTGGAAGGTTATATTCTATGTAATTCAAATCTTGGTTTTAAACCAAATTGGAAACAATAAAATTGGGGAAACTTTCATAATTTTCAAAATGTCAAAAAGGAGTGAGAATAGTAACCAAGAATCTAATCATTCGCATCGAACCTATTCTAGCACTTTAGCAATGAAATTTCAAATTTTGAAGAGCGATTCCCAAAAACCGTTAAATCAAACGAAATCTTCAACCATTTGTCAAAGTCAAGAGCTCTTTCAACTACCACCAGGAATCGATTGAATCAGCAAGAATCGATCTAATCTTGGCTAATTTGAAGTCTGGTATGCTTCTACTCCCTTTTCGCGAACTGGGTTTGCTTAAAAATCGAAACTTTTGCTTCTTCTTTCTGTAGACATATAACTTTTTTAGGGTTTCGTTGTTAACAGTTGCAGAGTAACAGTCAAACCGAAACTGGGTCATATATAGAAAAGAAAGTTTCTCAGAACTCTTTTATTTACGCAACTCTAAAGTTTTATCTTTGATTAATTCCACATTTTTCCAAGACAAGAAACAGTTAGAGCTGTTCTTGTCTTTTTGCTTTGCAAGTGTGTGTGTGTGTTCTGACTTCTGAGAGATTTATCCTCTGTGAGCTGTTCCCACCACAAAATTCCTCTGCCATACAATAAAACAGTGAATTTGATAAAATTCGTTTTCGTGTGTATCCACTTGTCCTGATCCTTACCTGGCAATGTCTGAATCAAACCCATATTCTCTTCATTTTCAGTGTGCAGATTGGTAAAAAAAAAAAGGAATCAGAATCTAGTGAAGGGTTTTAATATGAGTTTTCACACCATCTCATGTAAGAATCTTTTTTACAAGAACTTGTTCTCTTTTGTTATCTCTTCTTGTTCATTCACACACTTGTTTTCTTAGATAAGGCTAAAAAGGCAAACATGTGAATGAAATCTATGGTTGAGCAAAAGGAGTTTTTGATTAGATAATGAAAAGTCCATTCTTGTTTGGCTGATTTCAATTTTCTCTTCCATTTTAACTAAAAGAAATTGACATTTAAGAAATAAATTTCAATCTTCTGTTTTCTTGTAATTGGTTAATTGCTACGTAGCGTGGCAACAACCTTTACTTGGTCGCTGGTACTGGTCCCCAAACATCACAACAGAATCTAAACCCTTATGAATCAATCACCTATACCAGTTGGAGATCACTAATCTTTACATTGAGTAGTTTGGTCTTGATTGATGAATCAATGAATTTATAATCTTAACCATCTTCTGTGTTTAGTTCACCGTCTAGTTTGGTAAATGCTTTGACAAAAAGAGACATAATTTCAGAAATTATTGTTTTATTTACGGTTGCTTCTTTGGTCATGGCTTAAGACCCCATCTAATACCATACATGTCTATTTCCTCATCTGCCTTGAGCCAAAAACAGACCACTATTATTGTGGTTGTTTTCAATTTATTTAATGCTGAAATTTTTTGGCTTTTGATGCAAGAGACTTGAGAGGTCCATAAAGCTGATAAGATCGAATTTGTGATGATAAGTGTCTTTTCTTTTTTCTTTTTCCTTGGGTGGACATAGTTCCTTAAAAGTTTTGTCAGTACCTGGGAGTGTCTCTTACAGGAACAAGTGTGTTTATCCATTTGTCATAAGGTTCATGAACAGGATTTTGGACTAGAGATTTTTTTCTTGGAGGAACGATGGGTTGAGTTAGTGTATCAGTAGTGAAAATTTAAAGGAGCTTTCCGGGTTCTGTAGATGAAACGGGGAAGGGAATTTATTCCCATTTCAAGATTTTAATATATGTTTGTCCGGATAGGGTTTGTTGTTGCTGCTTCCGTTGCAGCAGTTGTTGTTAAGCGGCACAACGTTAAACCCACCAAACCGAGCAAACAATCAGGTAGTGTTTTTTTTTATCTTTTACTCTCCATTTTATTGCATATCACTCCATATATAGAATCTGACCATTCATGTTTTCTGCATTTTTGCTCTAAGAAAATGGCAAAGGAGGCGATAAAGAAGAGGCTGTGTATCCTGACAACAGTCTCAACGATAAGAATGTAAGTATACTTTTGAACAGTTTAGTTTGATCATGTGCTTGATCTAAATGTTGTGACAAATCGGGTAATATGCTCAGGTGGAGAAAGAGGAGGAAGAAGAAGAAGAGGTGAAACTGATCAACAGTGTAATCAATCAGACTCGTGGAAGTTTCTCGGACTATTTGGATGATGATATTTTACCCGAGTTTGAAGATCTTTTATCCGGTGAAATTGAGTATCCATTGCCTGATGATGATAACAACTTGGAGAAAGCAGAGAAAGAGAGGAAATATGAAGTCGAGATGGCTTATAACGATGGTGAGCTCGAAAGGTTGAAACAGTTAGTTAAGGAGCTAGAAGAAAGAGAAGTGAAACTGGAAGGAGAATTGCTTGAATATTATGGACTCAAAGAGCAAGAATCAGATATCGTTGAGTTACAAAGACAGCTCAAGATCAAGACTGTGGAGATTGATATGTTAAACATCACTATTAATTCTCTACAAGCTGAGAGGAAAAAGCTTCAAGAAGAGCTCTCTCAAAACGGTATTGTGAGGAAGGAGCTTGAGGTGGCGAGAAACAAGATCAAGGAGTTGCAGAGGCAAATCCAGCTCGATGCTAACCAGACGAAAGGACAGTTGCTGTTGCTTAAGCAGCATGTGTCGAGTCTCCAGATGAAAGAAGAAGACGCGATGAATAAAGATACTGAGGTGGAGAGGAAGCTAAAAGCTGTACAGGATTTGGAAGTGGAAGTTATGGAACTTAAGAGAAAGAACAGAGAGCTTCAACATGAGAAGAGAGAGTTATCCATTAAACTCGATTCAGCGGAAGCAAGAATTGCAGCTCTTTCAAACATGACTGAGGTAAGTGTAATGATTCCTCTCCATATCAAAGTTTCTTTCTTTCTTAGAGTAACATTTTCTATCTTTACTCGTAGAGTGACAAAGTGGCAAAAGTTAGAGAAGAGGTTAATAACTTGAAGCATAACAATGAGGACTTGTTAAAGCAAGTGGAAGGGCTTCAGATGAATAGGTTTAGTGAAGTTGAGGAGTTGGTTTATCTCCGTTGGGTCAATGCATGTTTACGGTATGAGTTAAGAAACTACCAGACACCAGCTGGTAAAATCTCAGCTCGTGACTTAAGCAAGAACCTAAGTCCCAAGTCACAAGCAAAAGCAAAACGGTTAATGCTAGAGTATGCTGGATCAGAGCGTGGCCAAGGAGATACTGATTTAGAGAGCAACTATTCTCAACCTTCATCTCCCGGAAGCGATGATTTCGATAATGCTTCAATGGATAGTTCCACGAGTAGGTTTAGTAGTTTTAGCAAGAAACCGGGATTGATACAGAAACTCAAAAAATGGGGCAAAAGCAAGGATGATTCTAGCGTTCAGTCATCACCTTCAAGATCATTCTATGGAGGATCACCGGGAAGACTTAGCTCGAGCATGAATAAACAGAGAGGTCCTTTAGAATCTTTGATGATTAGAAACGCAGGTGAATCAGTAGCCATAACAACATTTGGTCAAGTGGATCAAGAAACCGCTCCTGGTACCCCTGAAACACCGAATCTTCCAAGAATCAGAACACAACAACAAGCTACTTCTCCTGGTGAGGCTTTGAATAGTGTTGCATCATCGTTCCAAGTGATGTCTAAATCAGTTGACAATGTTTTGGATGAGAAGTATCCCGCGTACAAAGATAGGCATAAGTTGGCGGTTGAAAGGGAGAAGCACATTAAGCATAAAGCAGATCAAGCGAGAGCAGAGAGATTTGGTGGTAATGTTGCTTTGCCTCCTAAACTTGCTCAACTAAAGGAGAAAAAAGTTGTGGTTCCCTCAGTGATGATCACAGGTGATCAGTCTAATGATCAGTCTAACGAAGGCAAAGCCAGTGAAAACGCTCAAGCCGTAGCCAAAATGAAGCTTGTAGACATTGAGAAACGACCTCCTAGAGTACCTCGCCCGCCACCAAGATCAACTGGAGATGGTAAAAGTAGCAATTTACCTTCTGCAAGACCTCCTTTACCAGGTGGTGGTCCACCGCCACCTCCTCCACCACCAGGTGGCGGGCCGCCGCCACCACCACCGCCTCCTGGAGCACTTGGAAGAGGAGCAGGAGGAGGTAGCAAAGTTCATCGAGCTCCTGAGCTTGTTGAGTTTTATCAATCGTTGATGAAACGTGAATCGAAGAAAGAAGGTGCACCTTCTTTGGTCTCTTCAGGAACTGGTAATTCATCAGCAGCTAGGAACAATATGATCGGGGAAATCGAGAATCGATCAACGTTCCTCTTAGCAGTAAGTTCACACTTTCAATAGAATGTTTAATGCAATTGTATTTCAAACAATGAAACAATTGTTTAAACTTGATTACAGGTAAAAGCGGATGTGGAGACACAAGGGGACTTTGTTCAGTCGTTAGCAACTGAAGTACGAGCTGCGTCTTTCACCAGTATAGAAGATCTCTTGGCGTTCGTTAGCTGGCTAGATGAAGAGCTCTCCTTCTTGGTCAGCAACTCCTCTGTTCAATATTACTTTCTAACCGTTACTTCGGTTCTTTTTACTCACTGATCGTTTGCTCTCTTTTTTGAGTAGGTTGATGAAAGGGCAGTTCTTAAACACTTTGATTGGCCAGAAGGTAAAGCTGATGCGTTACGAGAAGCAGCTTTTGAATATCAAGATCTCATGAAATTGGAGAAGCAAGTTACTTCCTTTGTCGATGATCCTAATCTCCCTTGTGAACCTGCTTTGAAGAAGATGTACAAGTTGCTAGAGAAGTAAGTAAAACTGTCAAGATAAAAACAGAACATCACACACTAAATCTTTCTTTACTAAATGTCTGCTTTTTTCACAGGGTTGAACAAAGTGTATACGCGCTTTTACGTACAAGAGACATGGCGGTTTCACGATATAAAGAATTTGGAATTCCAGTTGATTGGTTATCTGATACTGGCGTCGTTGGGAAGGTAATAAACATTTGTTATTTCTTTCCTTTCGATTGCAAAATCCTTGTAAAACAATCTTGAAAATGCTCTGTTTTGTTTTTGTTTATGTTTCATCACACAACACAGATCAAGCTTTCGTCAGTTCAGCTCGCGAAGAAGTACATGAAACGAGTAGCTTATGAGCTTGATTCAGTGAGTGGTTCGGATAAAGATCCAAACAGAGAGTTCTTGCTTCTCCAAGGTGTTCGTTTCGCTTTTAGAGTCCATCAGGTATAATAAACAAAACTAAACTCAGATCAGAACACAAAGTAACCAAATTAAAATGACCAGTGTTTGATGTATTATATTAACTGAAAATGTTTATTATGCAGTTTGCTGGAGGGTTTGATGCAGAAAGCATGAAAGCATTTGAAGAGCTTAGAAGCAGAGCCAAAACTGAGAGTGGAGGAGACAACAACAATAATAATAATAATAACAATGAGGAAGAATCTGTAAACTGAGTTTTATTACTTTCTTTTTCTTCCATGTCTCTTTTGTATCATTGTATCACACATACTTGATTTATAGTACAGTGATTTTTATAGATTATTGTAAAAAAAATACATTTTTTATTGTTTAGGTTTTGGAATTTTTTTTTAATTTTGGTTATTTCTTTACTATATCTTTAGATAATAATAAATTCGCAATAAATTTGTAATCTCCCAAACTACTGAAAAAAAAAGATAAAATAATTGTGGTTTGTCTTAAAAGTCACATGTTTCATATCATGTGCAGCCATGCAAAGTATCGCCCGAATCTTCTTCACTCTTTAATGTTTTTATCATTTTCAATTTATCAATATTTTTGGCAAAACTTTTATTTTTCCAGGTATGAATAAAAAGTACAAAACAAAAACTACTAATGGTTTACTAGATTTACAGCAAATAAAAACAAGGACAAGTTCCATTTTTTTTTCTTTTGTAATTTTATGCAATCGTATAAAGAAATAATAATCATGTTTTATATATATTTGGAAATTAAAAGTATTTCTGCCACCACCTAACAAACAGGGTCCATTTCTTGGGTATAGTACTTTTCACGTCCAAACAAGATCTACATTTATTATTATTATTGTATTCGTATAATTACAAATTTATTATCATAATACTACAATCTATATAAACCGACCCTCTTATAATAAATGAAATAAATTCACGGATCTAAGACTAAGATTACACAATCACACTAGAAAACAACCATTTTTGGCATTAATAACACTCCTCTAAACACTAAAACAAAAATGAACAAAAAACAAACGTAAAAAAACTACAAAAATTTGTGTTAGATATTATCAATCGAATCAATGATTAAAAAAATGTATAAAGACTAAAGTGAAAGGAACAAAGAAACAAAACAAAAACACATTTAGACAGCTAAGAGTTTTTATTGCAAAAGCCAAAGCTTGATGATACCCCCCCCCCAAAAACAGATATCTTTCAGTCTTCACGTTACAATGTACTTGTATTAAAACTATATTTCGACCACAACCTGACAAAATACGTACAAAATACCGTATTTTTATACGGTCTTCTTCTTCTTCTTCTTCTTCATAACATAAGACACAAAATAACACAAACAAAACCCTTCTCACTCTCTCTCTCTGTTTCTCACAATGTTTCCTCTTATCTTCCTCTGCTCTTTCCTCTCTCTGTTCCTCCTCCCGCCATCGAATCTCGCCGCCGTGAGTAACGACGGCAAGTACTTAAAGCTTCCGTTGTTACGCAAATCTCCGTTTCCTTCTCCGACGCAAGCTTTGGCTCTAGACACTCGCCGTCTCCATTTCCTCTCTCTCCGCCGTATTCCCATCCCGTTCGTTAAATCTCCGGTGGTCTCCGGCGCATCTTCCGGGTCGGGTCAATACTTTGTGGATCTTCGAATCGGTCAACCGCCTCAGTCGTTACTTTTAATCGCCGATACAGGAAGCGATCTCGTTTGGGTGAAATGCTCAGCTTGCCGGAACTGTTCACATCATTCTCCGGCCACCGTCTTCTTCCCTCGCCACTCGTCAACGTTTTCTCCCGCTCATTGCTACGACCCGGTTTGCCGTTTAGTGCCTCAACCTGGTCGGGCTCCGAAATGTAACCATACCCGGATCCATTCCACGTGTCATTACGAGTATGGCTACGCAGACGGTTCATTAACTTCAGGTTTATTCGGTAGAGAAACGGCGTCGTTGAAGACTAGCTCTGGTAAAGAGGCGAAACTCAAAAACGTCGCTTTCGGATGCGGGTTTCGGATCTCGGGTCAATCTGTATCGGGTACTAGTTTTAATGGAGCCCATGGAGTAATGGGCTTGGGCCGTGGGCCAATTTCTTTTGCTTCTCAGTTGGGTCGTCGTTTTGGTAACAAGTTTTCTTATTGCTTAATGGATTACACTCTCTCTCCGCCGCCGACGAGTTACCTCATCATCGGAGACGGCGGCGGAAGAGGAGGAGAACGAATCAACACCGTTTCGAAGCTTCTCTTCACCCCATTGCTAACGAATCCGTTCTCTCCGACGTTTTACTACGTTAAATTGAAATCAGTCTCCGTCAACGGTGCGAAGCTACGAATCGATCCTTCGATTTGGGAGATCGACGGTTCAGGTAACGGTGGAACCGTCGTGGACTCCGGTACAACTTTAGCGTTTTTAGCCGATCCGGCGTATCGATTGGTTTTAGCGGCGATCCGACGGCGGATCAAGCTCCCTAACGCCGATGAACTGACTCCCGGATTTGATCTGTGTTTAAACGTTTCCGGCGTTTCGAAACCGGAGAAGTTCTTGCCGAGTTTGAAATTCGAATTTTCCGGTGGTGCGGTGTTCGTTCCGCCGCCGAGGAATTACTTTATCGAGACGGAGGAGCAGGTTCAGTGTCTGGCGATTCAATCGGTGAATCCAAAAGTTGGATTCTCGGTGATTGGGAATTTGATGCAGCAAGGTTTCTTGTTTGAATTCGATAGAGATAGATCACGGTTAGGTTTTTCTCGCCGTGGTTGTGCTTTGCCGTGATTATTATTTTTTTTATCCACCGGAATATTCGGTTCCGATTCTCTTAAAGATTCTTTTTTATTTTGCGTTTTTTTCTTTTTGGTGTTCTTTTGGAAGTACGAAATTTGGGTGACGGTTCACTGTTACCGAAAATAGAAATAAAATATTATTTTTGGGAGTTTGTAAAATTTCGATTTCTATATTTTAAAAGAGTATCACTGTAACTAGAGAGCATGTGTGAAAAAAATACTAGAATAAAAATGAAATGTTTTATTACAGAATTTCTGTTTTGTTATTAATAATTTAATATGATAAACTTATTGAAACTGAAATGTTATTTTATGTCATTTTTAAATGCTTGGAAACAATTATTTTTTAAAAAGAAAGCCCTACTTTTATAATTTGATCTAAGAGATGAAAGGATTATTATAACATCTTATAGTAAGAAAAAACAATGTAAAAGACAGTAATTTATATATTTTGTTTAAAAGGTGATTATTGTGTTTTTCATACTATTTATTGGCTAATTATATAGTATGTTGTTTGGCCCTGGTTAAACAAATTAAAAGCAAAAGAATTTATAAAATCAATTCTGTTTACATCTATAGTGCAATTCTTCTCTTAATTTGGGTTTCTAATTTCGGAAATTAATTCTTCATCTATTTGTTGTGACACTAGATAGTAGATATTTAGTATAACAATGCATTATATAAATATAGGATACTCTTTGTCTTTCTTATAAAAATAATTATGAACAATCCGATTCCATATACTAATTAAATAAATAAAGAAGACACAACAGTCTTAAAGTACAATTATTATTAGTTTCATTTTGTTCACAGCCACCGACAGTTAATTCTTAAAAAATGTACTAGTAAACTAGTTTAAGTATCTTGTTCAAGTAATGTCCTAAACAGAAAACATATGCAATTAACGAAAAAAGAACTGTAACACATGTATCATACTATCATGCATCGACCTACGCGACTCAGAAAATGACATATTAGCCCAAAATGACTAATTGGCCGAATATGACATAAGCCCAAACAACTGCTTATAATCAAAAAAAAAAATCCTATTACAAATCCACAAGTGACACAGTAAGTCCAACCAAAGCCTTTCCAGAAACATGTGAAATTTGAAAAGGAATAAATATTTGTCAAACGACATTTCATATTATTGGAGCCAAACCGAATTAAGGAACATGTTTGAGTGTCAAAATTTACAAATAATACTACACAAAAGATAGAAAATCACTCTATTCATTACTAAGTAATTTTAACTTTGAGTATCATAATCTATGATACAATATTAATTAGAGAGTCTAGTAACAAATATAACCGATCCAAAAACCAGCGATGTTCGATCTAAAATGAATAAATAATTATTCATGAGAGTATGCTACTTAGGATTTCACATACTATGTAGAAAACAAACATAAATATATATAGCAGATTAATCTACTTGCTAACAATTAACTTTTACAGTTAAAAATTCTTAAAATTTAACAGTACCATACCCATTGTTTTTTTTTATTTTGATTTTAACAATAGTTGATCATTTGCTAACGAATTTTATGATAAGAATACCCGACTCTTCAAATTTTCGATTGTTATTCTAGAGTTTAAAAAATCTCAGCTATATTATATATGTATATATAGATGTATGTATATAATCTTCTTTTTTATGGGCAGACACATTTACACACAATATACGAAAACTAATAGAATAACAGTTACTTTGATAATGTCGAAACTTGTTTCCTTTGGCCGATCGTCTTAAATAATTTTTTTTAGAGCACTGATATATAATATTTACATTGACATATTTTATAACGTTAGAGATAGACATCGTACCATATCTTATGCAATTAATAGCTACGAAGAATATTTCGTATGAAGAAATTTGGTCTAATGGTAGATTCGGTCAAGACTCAAGATGATAGTAGTGCTTTTAGATTAAGAGTTAAAATTTAATGACATACCAAAGTTTTATAGATTAGAAAGTTTGTAAACATGTATAATGTATGTTGTTTGAGTTAACTTGTCTATAAAAAAACTATTTTTCTTGGTGAACAAGACAATATATTGCAACATGTTAAGTTGTATAATGAATTATGAATATGATATGTAATTTTAAGACGTAAAATGAGTGGAGTAAGCATGGCGTCATGATGATCAAAGCCCTAAAAGAGCACCCACCGCCCGGGATAATGTTCACAAATCGTAACCAAACTTTTTTTCTATTAAAGAATTTATTTTCACTTTTAAAAACCTTAAAATATTAAGAAAGTGCAAACACACTCATACATGTGTGTATATAATATATATGTAAAGGGGTGACATAAGAAGGCTACAAATGGCCACAAATGTGAAAAAAGGAAACGCAAAGGGACCAGAGACAACCCATGCGTGTGACCACAAAGTGATGCTTACTTATTTCTTATATGCTTACACATTTTTATTTATTTTATCTATAATCCAAAAATTACACAATAAAAGATCACAAACATACACATGGGCAAGCACTTCCATATACAATATTGCAAATATGTCACCCCTTTACTATATTTCATATTTGCTTCCATAAGACCTACCTCATCACACGTCACCGTTTCATATTTGCAATATTGCATCTTTATATTCATTTTCGAAAACAACCTTTCCAACATTTCGTGCACTAATGTTTGAAATGTCTACATTTCTTCGGATCATAGACCAAACACAATAATGTGCATGCTTTATTATTAGGGATGATGAATGAAATATTAATATGGTGTTTGAACGACGGATACTGGTAACCATCTAATGATTAAGTTATGGACCTTAATTATGGTTAAATTAAGTTACGGAGTAATTAATATTATTTTTGTATATGTCACCATGACTTATTTTCCAAAAATCTTCAGTCATACGGTAGATTATTCAATAAGCTTCTTCTCACATAATAGTTAATTACTATAAAGTTATTTTGTGTTTGGTTTTGTTTCACTTACAGATAATAATAATGGATGTCAGCTAGCTAGCTAGCGAATGTGTAGTTAAATTAGTCATTTTCTCGTATTAAACATTTCATACAATAAAATCCCCGGCATAGTGGGGCATGTTACGTTATACATTAATTCATACAATTCATGATGTTCTATGCCACCACTTCATTGAGATTAGGTTTTCATACCCCAAAATGATATGACAGGCCTATATTCGTAAAATTTGGTCAAAAAGAAACTTTGCTATAATCTTACAAAACATGCGTTTCATTGATTTTTAATGAGTAATTAACCAGGTAATGATAATCTACTAGTTTTTTTTTTTTTGACAATCAATAATCTACTAGTTACCTGATCGTAATAAGATAAATTGATAATTCTTATTATTGCTGTACACTACTATATATAGATGCATGTCGAATTTCCCAGAAATCAGTTTGTACTCCAATTTTGGTTATTAATTAAAAATTGTAGCAAAAACCTAGTGGACACTTTGTTTTCTCTAATTATATCACTTGTGCTCTGCTTAAATTACATATATATTGCCAAAATGAAAACCTCTTAGAGATATTGTTAGGCTAGTCTTGTGGTTTCCCCTGGTACAAGAGTTCCACCTTACTCCCAATCATGGGATACAAATAGGCCAGTAATCACACACACACACACAAAATTACATGAAACCTAAAAACGGAAGAACACTTTTGTAATGAATCATGATCTATTTCACACATGCTTAAAGACCCTTGAATTACGTATGTATGTATGTATGTATTTACACATACATTTGTAATGATTTGGTCGTGAAGACCTTTGCACAAATCTGTTGTGTGTAGTCACATATTCACGTGTAAAAGGACAACCTCTGGCTATATACATACATATAATCGTCATACATATATATATATATCTATATATATATATATGACAACTGATAGTAACTCAACTGGTTGTTGAAAGTGTAAAGAGTCAGTATATATTTGATTCTGAGTTCAACTGGTATGGTGCATGGTTGGCATATTATTGACAGATTAAGGTCTGATCATGGTTACAAGTTCCTACTTATTATATTAAAAAAAGTGTAAATATGTATACGTTTTAATTTCCATGCTAACGGGTCAATATTATAAGACTAATTAGTACTTATGAACTGTAAAGAGTTTATAACCTATGAAAATTCTTCAGCGGATTATGTATTCTTAATGGGATTGAAAATATATAGCAACACAAACCCAATTTTAAATTTTCATTGGTAATTGCAATTGCAAGTAATGTGAAGGATCATATCGTAACTCTCAATTAGTTTTATAATGTTTCATTTCATTTCATGATAAGAAAAAAATGTTAAAAATAATTTTGGGGTACAAATTGAAATTACAAATGTTTTCTAATTCTATGAGTTTATATCACTTCATAATTTTTCTAATACCAATTTTACTATATACTGAAGTTTCATTCAGATTTGCTTATATGTTTTTGCTATTCAATTTTATTTTATTTTTTATCACACTATATAGTTAAAGCCAAAGTAACTAACTGATTTTGTTTCAAATGAGCCATGCTTGTCAAGATGAAAATGATTTTAGCTTTTTCAAAGGCCTTTTGAACATGAAACACTGACTTTATTTTAAAGGTAATGATTATAGGTTTCTTCCAACAATGGTTTCCTATTATATGATTCTTCACCATAAAATTATTACATTTTATAGACCAACAGTTACGCACATACTCGCTGAAGGGCATGGTCTCGTGACAATATATATAGTATTGGGTACCGTGAAACATTATCAGGTTATGTCCATAGTCATTAGAAACTAGTATTATTATTGCTGCTTTTGATATGATGTTTATCACTTTTTTCAGTGTATTAAATATGGCTTCATGATATATTTTACCTTTCGTCTACTTGATTTTGATGCATTATGTTCATTACTTCATTCTTTTCGTATACATTAATTTAGACAAGTCTTCTAGGTAAGTTAGTTAAATATAGTAAGTACATTGTTTATTTTGAACAATTTGTTATTTTTTGTTATTTAAATGGCTGAAAATGTATTGGTATGGTAGCAATCCGTCCTGTATTTTGATTTACATGGATGATGAAGTCCTTTCTTAGTCAAGTGAATTTCTCTAATTTAGGGTCAAAATTTATTATAACATCTAATTTTTAAAAAAAATAAAATTTTTAATATACATTACACCGAGTTAACCTTTTTTACTGATATGTAAATTAAAGTGAACTAACTGAACAAATTTAAGCAAAAAAATACATATACGATATGATATTGTAAAATTCGATTGTTAAAATGTCTTTTCATTAGGACCTATGTAAAAAGTTTTCGAGGAAAGAATAATAGCAAGGTTTGTTTCAAGTTTCAACAAGAAAAAACAGAAAAGAATCATGTATAAAAATCAATCAAGTACTGATAAAATAGAAGTATTATTGGAAACAAACAAGAAGAGGAGTAAATTCAAAGACAAAATGATTTAGAATTCTTGGAGAAGGAAAAAGAAGAAGACAGCGTGGAGAAAGAGCCCAGAATGTTGAACGTCGTGTGGGCTTCACTCTGCACCACCACCCCAAAACCCTAGTTCATACCATATCCTATTTTCTTGCTGTATAATTTATACAAATTATCTTTTATCATTTTCCTCTATTGATATTACTATCTGTTTTGGTCCGAAATTAGTTTTTGATAATACGTGTGACAGCCAAAATTTTGAACTGAATCATAAAGCATTTTAGTATCCTATTATATTTTTTTTCTTCCACTCTTTTTTCCATTTATTGAGAAATGGATATTTAACACACACAAAAATAATGAAATAAGCCTTTCTACCTCTTTTCCTTGAAAAATGAGTAAATGCCCTAGTATTTGATAAAATGGCTGACGGTAAACTTGTTATAGGTTCCAACCAAAAAAAAACTTGTATTAGGTGGAACCATATTTATTAATTCATTTTAGGATTTGAATAATTTTTAGTATGATTATAGCAAATAATATACGACCAAAGATATACACAGATCATAATCAGAGATATTCTTTGGATATGTATGAATAGACTAATAAAAAAAAGAGAATCTCTTCAGTGCACTTGAGACAAATCTAAAACATAGAAAAGTCTTTTGATTAGATTAAAAACAAGATTAAAGAAGGAACGAAAAAACAAGAAAGTGGGTTTGGCTATATAAGAAACGAGTGCGATTATTAATGATTAAAAGTAAAAGTCTTTTTGGTCTCTGGTCGGTAGACAATCCGTGTGTCCTGTGGTCAGTGTTTGTTTTTTTTAATACTATTCTTTTAGTTCAATTTTTCGAGTTTTTTTGGTATAATTATTAGTATTTTACTTTCCACTGGAAAAACAAAAAACATTATGCAGCCAAATGAAATTCTTTTAACGCGTTGTTTCAGAACCTGATGAAAAAACAATACTCATTATCTCTTTCTTCTTCCCCTTTAAATGCATGTCAAATTATTTTGATTTTATAAAATTTTACTTTAATCACTCCCTTAAATAGCCGTGACATAACTTGTAAATTTCTAGTTTAGTATTTTTTTTAGGCATTAGTCTTATAGATGAGCTAGGTTTAACCGAGAAAAATATAATTAATAGAACATTTTTTTGTTTTGTTCTACTACTAATACGGTTTTTGTTGAAGAAAAATTCACCTTTTGATTTAGTAAATGTTTAATGTGTATATATTGCTTATATACTTTATTTATAATTTTTAGACATCAACTTCTATTTTCACAAGTTGGCACTTGAGACCAAAAAAAAAAAAAGGAATTAAGATTACTTAGACAATATTTTTGGGTCCTGATCATGCTCAAATGCCAAAAAAAAAAATATAAGTAAACATGAGTGTGTCTATTTGACCATTCTAACTTCTAGAAAAATTTCAAATGAAATAATTTTGTCAACTATATGTTTGTCTATGAAGCTGACCAGAATCATCTTGCTAAATCATTTATATTCTACCAGTTTTTAGTCAATGCCTCATGACAGAATTTTCTACTATTGCACAATATTGTTGATCTCATTTCGTAGATCATACTAATTTATTTCGGAAATACGTACAACTCTATATAGCTCTTTAACTGTTAATCGTAATTTTTTTTTATATAGTAGTTTTATAGTTAGCACTTAGCACTAATCAGAAAGGTTGTGACGTGGTATTCCTCGTTTTCAAATAGCAAAAACTTTTATCCTAAACACGATTAAATTATGTGGGAAAAGGAACCAAAAATTCTTCTAATAACAATTAGAAAAGTACACATATTCATTAACATTAAATCTGTATACCTAAGAACACAAATAAATAATAATTGTTCATAGGAAGCCAAATCCATCAGAAAAATCTACAAGATGATGACAGCTCCCCATTTAGAAGTCGTAAAAGAAAAGCAAAGAAGATGTGCAGCCCTTACAGTTTCATTTT
>NC_025693.1:3181656-3223332 GCF_000633955.1 Camelina sativa
ATTATATAGCACTATATATAAACATGTGTATCCATTATCAAATGGGATGTTTGTGACCTTTTGTCTCTTCTTCTATAATTCTCTTTCTCTTTTCCAAAAACAAAAAACCAAAAAAGATGTATGCAATGAAAGAAGAAGATTGTCTTCAAACATTCCACAACTTACAAGACTACCAAGACCAGTTTCTTCTTCATCACCATCCTCAGATCCTCCCTTGGTCGTCTTCATCTTTACCTTCTTTTGACCCGACCCATTTCTCATCTAACCCGACCCGTTATTCTGACCCGGTTCACTGCTTTAACAGAAGAGCTTCTTCGTCCTCCTCTTCCTTTGACTATAACGACAGTTTCGTCTCTCCTCCTCCTTCCATGGAGCATCATCAGAACCATCTGAGGATTCTGTCCGAAGCTCTTGGACCCATCATGCGTCGGGGCTCGTCCTTTGGGTTCGATGGTGAGATCATGGGGAAATTGAGTGCACAAGAAGTCATGGATGCTAAGGCTTTAGCTGCTTCAAAGAGTCATAGTGAAGCTGAGAGAAGAAGACGAGAGCGAATCAACACTCATCTTGCTAAGTTGCGTAGTATTTTACCAAACACAACCAAAGTAAGTTGTCATAAACTAATACTTTTCCCCTTTCACGTCTCTAATTCTTGAGATTTAAGTATGTTTTTCGAAAAATTTATACTAATTAATTATATGATTTAATGGTACTTCCAAAATTGTATCTCTAATCAGTTATAATTAGTTAATACTAGTAACAGTAATTGTAAAATTTTCAAAACTAATAAGTGCCTCAACACGATATATTTATATGTTTTTTTCTTGTGTGGTTATCGATCACATATATACATATATGTGGTAGTGTGGTACTATTGTCATTTGTTTTTTTTTTCATATTTATTTAACTTTTTCTAAAACAATGAAAACCTTAATTAAATTGGTATGATACTTCCAAATTTATCTTTCTTCCACTATTATCGTTTACTAATTGTATTTTTCCATTTTGAAAATAATAACTGCTTCAAATCGATATTTCTGGTAGGTAAATATAGTTCACAGATGTGGTATATTAATTTGTAGTTATTATCATTATGAAGTAGCAGAAAAAAATTTAGTACATCTTTATGATTCGTTTCTTTTTTATACAGACGGACAAAGCTTCGTTGCTAGCGGAAGTGATCCAACACATGAAGGAGCTAAAACGACAGACATCACTTATCACGGATACGTGTCAAGTCCCCACAGAGTCCGATGATCTGACCGTGGATTCGTCTTACAACGACGAAGAAGGAAACTTGGTGATAAGAGCTTCCTTTAGCTGCCAAGACAGGACTGACCTCATGCATGACGTCATAAATGCCTTGAAGACTCTTCGTCTACGAACTCTCAAAGCTGAGATCGCAACCGTAGGTGGTCGAGTCAAGAACGTCTTGTTCTTGAGCCGAGAAGACGATGAAGAGGATCATGATTCATATCGTAGAAACTTCGATGGTGATGACATGGAAGGTTATGATGCAGAGAGGATGATGAATGATCGTGTGAGTTCGATAGAGGAAGCGTTAAAGGCGGTTATAGAGAAGTGTGTCCATAATAATGATGAAAGCAATGATAACAATAACTTGGAGAAGTCGTCTTCAGGGAGTATTAAGAGACAAAGGACTAGTAAGATGGTAAATCGATGTTACAATTAGTTAATCCTCTCCACAAAATTATTAGTATTAATTAAACTGTCAAGTCATCATTAATTAATTAGGGTTTAGTTAATTAGACTTGCAAAATGGAATTGTGGGTTGGTGGTTTTAATATTTTAGTAGTAGTATCTTTTTGGGTGTCTTTTTTAATAGTATTTGGTTTGGGTTTCTTCTTCTATGTTTTTTTAAAATCTATGAAGAACCCTTTGTTTAGGGTTTTATAGTGATGGGTTTGGTTTATATATTGTACTATCATTAAGACATTTTCCTCGTCTTGATTACTATAGGAAATGTAAAGAGTTTGGGTTTGTATTAATTAATGAAGGAGTGGAATCAAGAAGCTATTTTATGATCATATAGTATGTAGAGTTTTCACTCTCGCATATCCATTGTTACAAACGAAAAACAATTATTTATGTCGAAGTCAGTTTTAAATAATTAAATGTGCTGTGCATGGGTAAAAATCGCCTATATCGTACGTATCTTTGCTAGTTTTTCTGATACGTATAAGACACTCGTAATAACTTTTTTTTTCTTCTCCATCTATATAGCGTACAAATATCTAGTTAATTAATGCGATATTTCCTAGAATAGATTGAGATAGAGAATTTATGTGATGGAGGATTTGTAAGTTATGACAAGTGAAATCGATTGAGAGGAGTAGATCGAATCTTTTTCGTGGGAAGTGAGAACTTAGATCTTTGTTCTATTTATAGAAACTTAGTTTTGGGATCTCTTGCAATATTGTCTCTTTCGCGGTTACTGACCTACGTTATTTATTATTATTACAGAGACAGTACTTGATGATAATACCACAAGCACATTACGTCATATATGATCTCGTCGTCACTTTTGTATCTATAGCTTTTTTTCCTTCTAATTTAGTCACTATCCCGAATTCAACGTACAAGTACTACAACAAAAGAAAAAGGCTTTATTTTGCAGCCATGGATCTTACATGTTATTTTAACTTGGTTCAAACACTTCAACTAGGTTCTTTCTCTTTTGAAGGTTTTTTTTTAAAATATTACTCCCTCCGTTATAAAATATAAGATGTTTTAGAAAAGTTTTTTGTTTCATAATATAGGATGTTTTCAGGTTTCTATGCAATTTTAGATTAATTTAATATTTTATATTATGCAGTATTATTTCTGATTGGTTAAACTGGTTAAAAGTAAAAATTTCTCAATCTGTGTGTTTAACTTAAAACATCCTATATTTTGAAACGGAGGGAGTATTATCTAAAATCGTCCAAAAGTTGTATTTCTTGGACGCTTTTAGACAAAGTGTAGATTCCAACGAGAAATGTGAGCTCGTACTCGAAATTATAATCTACTAGGAAAAAATGACACAAAATACAATTACGAATTAGTTAAAGCAACCCGTTAATGATGAGTATGTAGATAATGAAGCAACTCGTAGAGCCAAATTTGGCCCAACAAATGCAGTATTCGATAGTTGTGTTTCGTGGTGATGTGCTTTTTAAGTTGACACATGGGCTGATGTTGAGGCCCAATGTTAGGGAAAAAATTAAAAAAACTAAAAAAGTGGCCTATACAGGGATCGAACCTGTGACCTTCGCGTTATTAGCACGACGCTCTAACCAACTGAGCTAATAGGCCAACATGCTTAATATCTTACTTTAACCTAAAAATACTCTATTTGTTTAGAAAGAAGGATATAGAATTGTGAGAAGTTCCCATGAAGTAATAAGTTGTCCATATGATGTCTATATATATATATTCATGTATGACATATAATAAGATGAGAAAACCATGTGCGATGTACAGATTAGAAGAACACAAATATGAAGTGTACTTGGAGAGAAGTCCAGAAGTGTGTTGAAGTACATAGAAGTGAATATATACAAGTAAGTATGTGGACCAATAATGTCGAATCTTTTTTAAACATATATAAAAAAGGAAATAATATCACAAACAATGCACGAGGCCGAAGACCAAATAATCATGTAATTTACATACAGACCAAAAACACTTTAGCTAGTTGGAGCCACCATATATAAGACGATCTGATCACTATTCGGAAAAACTTGGTTTAAAAATACATCATGCAACAAAGATATGGTATGATAAAATGAATTAGCAGAATCATTAATGGAACAAAAAACTTCACTTAATCTTCTTTCAGTTATAAGTTTTTCATTAGCCTTGTGGCATAAAACAATTATTTTTCCAAAAAATTATGGAATCAATGAATCGTGAACTTTTACGATTAGTGAAATCCTACCGAATTAAGAATGAAGAATCGTTTTGGAATACTTGTGAAGCTTTTTTCATAGATAGTGCAACATGGAATAAAATGTTTCAGAATGAAGATATTGAGTTCTTGAAACAATTCTAAATTTGGAAAATAAAAACAATTGACAAATGTTACATAGGAATGTTTAGTTTTAGTTGGTAATGTAAAATAAGCCATTAAATGGAAACTCAATGATGTGAACATCAATAAATAAAATTTGGACCCAAATGTGAGAAAGTGACAATAGAAGAGGACGACGGTTGTGGCCACGACGGCGACGGTGGTAGGACCGCCGCACGTGGTCGAGCCTATCTTCTTTTGTATCGATCCTCAATAACTTTGTGCATCAAGATTTTCTTACTGCACATAGATTTTTTTCTTACTGGTCATAGATTCTACAAAATTCTCCAACGACGAATAATAAATAATAGATAGATGTACAGACTCAATATCAGATTCTAGTGACCATGGCAGCTAACATGATGAAAAGGTAGGAT
Organism: Camelina sativa; assembly: GCF_000633955.1. Classification (NCBI taxonomy): domain Eukaryota; kingdom Viridiplantae; phylum Streptophyta; class Magnoliopsida; order Brassicales; family Brassicaceae; genus Camelina; species Camelina sativa. The sequence continues at coordinate 3,186,106 of NC_025693.1, forward strand.
TAACAAAAATAATGTATTGAGCCAGGTTTCGTAGTTATGTGATAATTGTTTTTTTTTTTTTTTTTGTTAACTTTATTACCAAAATGTTTTATTTGCATGAGTGAGTGAAAAAAACTGGTGGTTAAACAATCAAGCATCTCAGCCTAGTACTCCAATCTGGTATAAAGCTCTAGCCAATGAGGCTTCCACTCATTATTGACAATACTTTTAAAGATCTTTAATTTATAGGGTTTTATATCCATATTCATATTCTCTACCATGCAATTTCTTGATATTTAGTTGAGAAGATTCTCTTAGTTTATAAATATCTGAAAACGTGTGTGGTTTAAGCTTTATGAAACTCTATCATTCATCTAAGAAGAAAAACACACACACACATATGTTTTTATATATATACATGAAAAAATAAGTTATAAGGTGGTAGTGTAGATGAGTACCAAAAACATATGGGCTGCATAGTTAAAGTTGGCCGACAACAGAATCGACAATGATGTAGATTCAGTTTCTTCTCACCTGACATTTTGACCCCATTTTTTCTCCTTTCTTCATCACCAATCTATAGCTAATTTTCGTGAATAATTCAATGTTTTTGGCAGCAATTCATTTAGTATTTTAATGATAATATTTTTGTGGTTGGAGCGGTTGAGACGGTCCATGATTAATTTACTATCTCTCATTCAAAAACCTTTGATACTTCAAATCTTCACCTAGCATTCTTGCTAATTTTTAGTTCGACTTCGTGTAATCACAAATTTATTTGATCAAGAATCTTGAACATCTAATGGGCCGTAATATATATGCCCACAAGCTTAGTAATTTGTTGTTGTCTTTACGGTACTGAAGCCATTAAAAAGAAAATTTCATTTTTGTTTGGTTTTATTAATAGAATAATTTTGACGTGACAGCATACAATACATGTCTTTCCAATATCATAAATAATTTGGCACCTAATGGTCACGTCAGATTTAAATCAAGAGGGACCGATCAATAATTTTGATATTGTGTCCCTTGATTTATATCTATAGTCATTGAAACTTTGATTAGTTTAAGTTTATAATTCATTAGAAACTAAACACATACATACATCATCATAATTATAAAAAGTCTTGATATGAGTCCAACGAAGTAAACTAATCAAATAACCGAAGAATATTTAATTAGAGTCATAATTAGAAAGTAGAGATTATCCCATACGTGGAGGACCAACATGACATATGAGACAAGTAACCAAAGAATATTTAATTTTCAATTTTTAAGTTATCTTCAAATCAATTAGCTAATCATTTGAACTAGGAAGAGGTTAGTTGAATTGACTAAAAAATTTGGGAGTTCTGTTCATGCATTAAAAGTAGTGTTATTCAAACCTATACCTCTCTCATAGTAATCTTTGTATACTTAACATTTGTAATTAGATTTTATGAACCGAAACTTATTAATAACGGAGAAGTAAATTCTATGCATTCATGTAATTGTTAATGAGATAGATTACTTGCTTGATCAAGACCAAAGCTGAAGCTGGTTTCTTATAACTGGTTGAATAGTTGTCATTGATGTATGTGTTGCTACACCATCTTCTTAAAACACAATTTGAAATTGGAAATTCTAGTGGATGTTAAGAATAGATGGCCATGCTACCATTTTCTTATATTTTTACAGTAAATAACGTTTTATTTGGAATCATGCTGTTTCACATATTAGAAGACGAAATATTCAAATAAACAAAATACCTATCACAACCTCGTAAACTATAAAACCAAGTAAATTAAGCAACAAGTAAACAAGAACTAATCTTGGTTAGATTATGTGTGAGATATATAGTCGAATTTACACAGGGAACTATGGAACTAAGGCAAAAGCCATTACAAAATTTATCCCAAATTTTTATTCGTATATTTACAAATATACCCTCCAAAAACTAAAAACCCACCCATATTCAGTATATCGAAAGTGTTAAAATTTCATCCCCCTAAGATTGACTATCGGCAAGCAAACCCCAAACCGGTTTCTTCCTCTTTCATATCTTCTTGCAATCATCAGTTTGATCCGGTTAAGCTTCAAAGTATCACTACTTGAATCAACCAAGATCAATCTTGCCAACATAGGAGCATCACAACACATCGTTTGATGATGTAAAGCTTAGCTCTTTGCTCTCTAAGAACACCTCCAAGACCTCTGCTACTCGAAACTCTTCTCTTCAAAACTCCCATCTTCGGTATAAATAGAATTTTTCTTTTAGGGTTCTTCTTTGATGGTTTTAAAGTTTTTAGTTGGGAAGATAAGAGAAAGTGATTATTTGAGATGAACAAAGAATGGTTCTTTTATAGAAGAAGAAGAGAGTTGTNGTAGGGACAAACAAGTCGAAGTCGCGCGTGGAAGTGCACCCCAAGTCACCCGACACTGTCTCTCACCATCCACTTGTGTTAAATGTCACACATCACTTTCAATGTTTTAAGATAGACAGATTACAATTAAGCGTGTTTATATTGGTATTGCCGTCATTTGTGCTAGGATTTGAATTGTAAAATTGATTTACAAGAAAAATGATTAAACCATAAATAAAAGGGTCTAAATAAAAAGACATATATGTAATTTATAGTGATACATTTCTAAATGTGAGGGTTACATAACGTTTTGGAAGTTTACAATTTAATTCTTTTATTTTCACCATACAACGACAAACGAATTAGACGCTCAATAACAAATAAATGAGAACAATTAGGAATTTACGATAAACAAATACATGTTGATCAACATGAAATGATTTTATTGAAATCTATCATCACTTCTTCACCTCATCACCAAAACCTAATGCTCCACAACTCATAAATATTTATTAATAGAATTTAAATCTGGTAAAAATGCACGTGTGACTTGTGATTTTTTTTTATAAATAAATTTCAAGATATCACCTTTCTTATTGGTTGTCTACAAAATGACAATATAATAAAATATTCAACGAATATATAATTATTTTTAATGTTTTTATTCCGATATTTTTATATTTTCGATGATGCTACCGTTTTACTACAAAAAAAGGTATTGTTTATTGACTTTTCAAAAAATTTATATTTCTTACAAGTTAATTTTTTATGCAATATTGTGAATCTCGAATATGTATCTACATTAGGTTTGAACATGAATCGGATAAGCCAGTTATCGTGTTCATATTTTATGCGGTCACAAGCCGCGAACATGTATGCCCCTCTTTGTTCCCTCTTTTATTTTCAACCAAATATTTTGAGACCTTTAATTATAATAGATTGCAAGAATACAAAATATTAAGCTCATAAATTAATTAATTATTCATATATATATATATATATATTCCATTTAAAATTATGTGTCAAACCTTGGTTAAATAAATTGAATTGAAATATGGAATCAAATTTGAAGTTTTAATTTAATTTGGACAAAACGGATCAAATTACTAGTAGTCAGCTAAATATTTGATTATTTGTACATATTCGATTATACAAGCTTATGAAATGTAATAATATATAGTTGATTGGTTTATTTGAAAATATTATATTCAATAATGTTATCATTTTGGTACTTTGTTTGGACAGTATGAATCAGTTAGGCTTTTCTTTATTTAAAGAATATAACTTCTGAATAATAATTTGTTTTTGTGTTGGATCCACGTCAGAACAGTTAGACCTTCCATTCGAGTTGAACATATGGTGCATTGTCGATGTGGCAATGATGATTTTGGAAGATGATGACATGGTTCGTAGATACTACTAGCTTAAAGCCAAAAAGTGGGTGCTATTAAATATAATGTGATGATATTTTTGGGTATATATTATCAAACTCTTCTTATTCAAAAAGAGGAGTTTTCTCGAAAAAGCATTTAGGATTTGGAAACACTAATTAGAAAGCCTACGAGAAAAAGGTAGCAAAGTCTAACTAACAAAAGAGAAACATCGAACCTAAATGTAGTTAATTCATAGGCTTTGACTACATAAGAATTATTTAGGCTTACGTTCGTTTTGAAGGCCTTGAAGATGCTTTGACTTAGCGTAACACATCTGGGTCTTTCAGCCCATAAGTTATTCACTACAACAAATATCTACATTGATAACAGTAGAAAAACGTTATAATGCTGTCATTTATAATTTTTTCACAAACGTTATGTTAGGCCACTGTTATCATATATACCACATATACGATAGCACCAAATACATATGCTATGTAAGAATATTCTACCATAACAGTAGAGAAATGCTTTGTTATCACACTTTTCTAATTTTTTTAAATAATGTAATAAATCATTTTTCATGCTATGTTAGGAGGTTCTACCATAGCTCTATTAAAACTTTTTAGTTTATTTTGCACAATTTATTTAAATTTATTTAAATTTATTTATAAACAGATTTCATATTCATAAATCATCTATATATATAATAAAAATATTTTAACCAAAAAAATGTCATACATAAAGATCATACCAAGTCTTATACTAATATCTTAAGTGCAGCTAAGTATTGAAACAAAATAAAACTAACATCCTAAGTGCCACCAACTGAATCTTCCGTTGAACTGGTAACACCAACAACCGGATCTTCACGGAACTAGCCACACCATCCTCGTCCTTCATCGCCTTTACTTATTAAGAAAGTAGGAAAGCTATGTAATACCTCCAGTAGACTTGTTCACACATGGCTTCCATTCCACACCTTTATAAGAACGTTTCCAAATCGTTGATATCTATAAAATACAAGTTTCATTGACAAAACGTGAGAAAACATATAGCATGTACCAATTAGGTAATACTTAGCTATATAGAGAAAACAGCAGTATCACTGGCATGAACCAACTGCTCAAACAAAGTAGGGACAATGATAAAATAGAGCAATACATTCTCGTAAACATTGTACTCTCTAAATGGATCAATACTAAAACTCATGAGAAAATGTAATTAGAGCTGAAACTAGATTAAACGGTTATAGTGAAGGCAGAGAACAAGATTAATAAAGAGACTAATCGTATCATAAGAGATCCAAATTCATATATAGTATTTCTGAGTTGTAAGAACACTAGTACGATACTAGCTCAGACTAGTTATATAGATGGTTAAGTAGATCTGTTACCTCAAGAAGTAAAAGTCCATCAACGGCGAGAAGCAAACCTTCAAGCTCTCACTACACATGCTTAAAGCAGCTGAAAACTAAAAACAAGGAGAGTAAAATGAGACAACACAAGTGAAATCAAACACTTTAACAATGCGATATTGGTTATTGGGAAGAAGCTCAATTGATAATACATCCTAAAATACTAGATTTGAAACATAAATGCAGACATATATGAGACAACATAAGTCAGAATGATGAAACCTGAGATATATATAGTTGAGTTTGATATCAGAGTTCCACAAATCAAGATCTTTGTTCTAAACCATTCAAAATGCTAAACAAAATCCCATATCTAACTAAATGAAAAGATACATGAAGAACAAGAGCGATGCACATAGGGAGTAGGTGACAATATACCTGAGCAACAATGAGACTACTGATGTGAGCCATATCACAGAGCAAAAGAGCTCCAACCTTGTCAGCAAATCACTAGAATAGAGGCGTGATTACCAACTTAAACTGTTTCAAACATGGAAAATACAACTTAATGAAATCATCTAAAGTTAAGAGATAAAACCAAACTTGTTTTTTGCTCTAATCGTATTGTCGTATCTCAGCTGAAGGAGCAAAGTGTAGAAGTAGAAAACCATATATTGAAAACATGAAATGAAAGCTCCTGCAATAAACATAAATCAAACACAACATGAGCACAAACACAATATACGGCGGTTTCAAGCATCCCAGTAAAGCACATACCTCGATTAGCTAGATCCTTTCCTCGTCCTCTTCTACAAATCAATCAAAAAACCAAACAAAATTAAAAAAACCAAACACAAAAAATAAACCTAAATTTGTTCATCTTTAATCTATAAGAAACTCACATCAACAATGGCACAAAGCATGTTTCGGCCACACCATCGAGAATAGCTTCACCGACGCCGGAATGAGATTCCAAGCCCTTCATCTTAACCCACACAACTCGCCTATTTCAAGAATTGATTCGGACTAGCGAAATGAAACAAGATCTGGAGTTACTTACTTGTGTCCAGCAACGAGTTCTGCGATTCACCAATTAATTGTGGCGGAATCGAAAACCTAAATTTTTGATTTGGGGAAAAACAAATTTTTAGTTTCACTTGCGATTATGAGATGAGAGAAAGGTCGAGAGAAAGAAAGTGAGAGGGAGGACGAGAGAGTGAGAGAGCAAGGATCAAAAGAAGGGATATAGTAGAAAAAAAAATCGGAGAAGAGGATACAGTCGAGAGTTTTTTTTTTCTGTTCAAAGGGTTTTTTCTTCTTTTGTCTCCACACAATTGTAAGGGAAAAGTTACACTGACCTAAAGTGTCTGGTGCCGATGAAAAAATAGGTTATAAAATCTCCCGCTTAGTAAAATTTCGGTATAGCTTTTGAAAAGTGCTATTATATAGTAAGCAAGATTACAAAGTCATCTTTAATAGCAGTTGCGAAAAATTAGCTATCGTTTGGTGCTATCAATGTGAAATTTTTTTGTAGTGATTCGACTTAAAGTTTTGGTTGGTTTAAACTTTATACATAAGCAAAAGTCTGATATACATGTTCAATGTTGATGGTCTAAGAAGGTTACTATAATTCATACTAGGTGTTAGCTCACGCATGTGTAGCGAGTTCTTACATAATCGTTATTCTATTTTGAATAATCGTTATTCTATTTTAAAAAAATAATAATAATTAACATACTACAATATTAAAAATTATATTTATATACAAATACAGAAAAAGAAAATGACTACAACATTAAAAATTTCTCTGAAATTATATTTATAAACTAATACAAAAAAAGGAAATGACTACAATTGAAAGTAACAAACAACAAAGTATATATTTTTGAGTAAAATATGATAAAATTAAACTATATATCATATATTATATGTATATCCTATTCAAATAAACTGAAACTTTTATTACGTTAAGATATCATTGGTTAAATCAAAGAAAAAATAATAATATTGTACAATTTATAAAATTATGTGAGATTTGAAATATGAAGTCATGAGGGTTAATGAGTTATAGTGAGATATGTGTCTTTCTTTTAATAGATGATACAGAAATCGATGTATTAAAAGTAACTATTTGAGAATTACAAAAATGCAATTTAGTATATATTAATATATTTTTAACATGTTCTATTATATTAAATTAAATTCATTGAGAACACTTCTATGATATTATTATGGGAGTTACTGAAACAACCCGATCCATTTTTTTTTATAATAATAATAACAATATAATTAACTACCCCATAATATTTAATTATAACCAACCAACAAACCATCAATAACCAAACATACACAACGGAAGACATATCAAACCAACTCCAACGTATTAAAATACAATACCAATCATAACCAATATAAACCAGCATCCTAGCATGCTTCTAAACCAGGTTCCAACAAAAAAATAACATAAACACAACAGAACAACCGAGACCCTAGATCATCCTCCTCCTCATTGCCATGATTCCACACTATACATGCATTACCTGCACCACAAACACAATGAGATGCGTGAGTATTATCAGAAATACCCAGTGAGACGATCCTCCCCTCTACAACCTATACACACAAGCAAATCAAAAGTACAACTACAAATAAAACATAACAAACCAGCCATTTAACAGAACATCCAATAACACATTCATCACACCTACACAACTTCACACAAAACAAGTTATACAATCCAATCGCTTAGATAAGCTCATGGTCACACACTCACCTTATCAAACTGATTGTAGCAACGAATACAACCAGTTGAGACTCTCCTAACGTCTGAAACAGCCCAACAACGCCCTTTCGAAACGATTTGAGCAGTTGGATCCTCTTTCTCCCAAACCTTGATGATTCTGTTCCTTTTGCTTTGAACACCAAAAATCAAGTTTACTCTCCCTTCTCCTCTTCTCACACGTGAATGAGCACTTCTTCTCTTTGTTTTCTTTCAGTCATCCACGACAATAGCAGGAAGGAGGCGTCCTCTTATTAACAAAAAGGGTTTTTTGGTTTAATTATAATAAACCATGATTTAATTAGATTAAACCAAGATTTATTTAAACCAGAATTAATTAAACCATCCTTTGATTTAATTAATAAATCGACCAGCTTAGTAAACCAATCGCAAATTAAACCGACTTCACTCCAATTCTTGATATAAACTTACATATTTCATATTTTTCGAGACACGGGCGTTACAATTCTCCCCCACCAACAAGGATTTGTCTTCGAATCCTACATTACTGTTCATCTGCCAAGGACCTCCGTGCAACCGTCACCATGGCCCGCACATCCTCCGATAGGACTGAACACTGCCAGCCAAAGTTTTCCGTGCAACTATCGCTACAGCCCGCACATCCACGTGACTCCACGGTCCACACAACCCTGACTCCACTAGTCAGCACAACACAAAAACACGAGGTCAATCCCGACCTCCGATGTCTACATCCAGTCACTATGCTCATACCCACGTTCCTAGACATTGTTTGCTCTCTCACTCATATGTTCTCAGGTTGCAACCTTCAAACTGCACCGCCTGCACTCTCAGACCGTCGTCCTCGAGCCATACCGTCTCACTCTCGGATCGTCACCCTCAAGATCTCGGTACCAGAGGAACTACTCATGCCATCCGGGGAACTAATCATCCCCTAGGAGAACTAATCATCTCCTCTACCGCTCTCAGGGTTGCAACCCGTCAAGCCCGCGGTGCACTAGGGGAACTAATCATCCCCTCAGGAGAACTAATCATCTCCCCAGGAGAACTAATCATCTCCTCCGGATAACTAATCATCTCCCCAGGAGAACTAATCATCTCCTCATGAGCAAACAAGTCCTAACGTCTATAAGCATCTCCCGACCGGAACTACCTCTTGTGGTTCGCGTAAAACATTGCAATGTCCTACCAACCACCATATTCCCTCTCCGGAATATCACCCCCACCATTGACTACTCTTCAGGCCAACTCTAAAACATCTAAACCATTTGGGTGTTTACACACGCCCTTTCGAAAATAGACAAGTTCTAACTATTCATAGAGCTTTCTATTTGTTTTGCAACCGCACTTTCTATAAATAGGCAAACTTTAACTATTCATAAAACTTCCCATTTTTTGAACCCGCACATCTCGTAGCACCCTCACATCACCTATCAAAAATCCATGAGAACTGATCATCTCATCTGTGACCATTCCCGGCACTCCAGGCATTCCACATCCCCTTTCCAAAAATAGACAAGTCCTAACTATTCATAGAACTTTCTATTTATGGAAACTTTCTTTTTGTGGAACTTTCTATTTTTCCTTTGCAACAACACTTTCCATAAACAACAAAGCTTTATCTCCCTAAACACTTTCCATATTTAGAAACTTTCTATTTATGGAAACTTCCCACTCCTAGAATCACATAATCCCTTAACACATTCCACATCAAAATTTCATAAGAACTAATCATCTTATTAAATCTTCTCCTACAACATTGTCAGTAAATCTTCAATAAGGTCATCTCGGTCTGAGCAAAACCTGTTACACACTCACAACACCCGCTGGACCTCCAGCAACACCAGTAAGCACATCGGCCACAAAATTGGCTAAACAGCCCGCCACAAAGGCCACACAATGTCTCAGAAGACCGCCACAAACAGGCACACACTGACTCAAAATTCCGCCACAAAGGCCACACAAGCCCCTCCAAGGCACACAACCGCTAAAAAAATGGACAATTTCTAACTTCCATAAAACTTTCCATTTTTAGAACTTTCCTCTTTTGGAAACTTTCCACTTATATAAAATTCTATTTCGGGAAACTTCTTTCAACACCACTGCTTCACAGAAATTTTGGACTCTGAACACCACCTCATCTTGTTAAACAGTGGCACTCCAGCCACCTTGGACGAAGTAAGTCTCCAACTTAACTTCTCATAAATCCCTTTCCAACATATCCACTTTCACAAATAACGCCAACGGTATTTCTCGATACCGGTGTGATCCACCACTTTCCAACAACTTGTCAATAGCCAACTGCATCTTCCGTACAGAAGCTAAAAACAATACACAACTAACAACACATAAAACAACTTACCGTGGAAATTCATTGAAATCTCGAAGAGGATGATACTAGGACTCCATACCACAACAAATTGACTATCTACTCATAATCAATTCCATCACACATCATCATGCATCAAGCAATAGGAATATAATTCAACCAATTAAATTCCTAAACCGTTCTAAAGCATCCACTTAACCATCCTAGAACCGTAAGGGCTCTAATACCAAATTGAAACAACCCGATCCGCTTTTTTATAATAATAATAACAATATAATTAAATACCCCATAATATTTAATTATAACCAACCAACAAACCATCAATAACCAAACATACACAACGGAAGACATATCAAACCAACTCCAACGTATTAAAATACAATATCAATCATAACCAATATAAACCAGCATCCTAGCATGCTTCTAAACCAGGTTCCAACAAAAAAATAACATAAACACAACACAACAACCAAGACCCTAGATCATCCTCCTCCTCATTGCCATGATTCCACACTATACATGCATTACCTGCACCACAAACACAATGAGAAGCGTGAGTATTACCATAAATACCCAGTGAGACGATCCTCCCATCCAGTGCCGTGCCCAGGTTTAAGGGGGCTTGAGGCAAACTTGAAATCGGGGGCTAATTTAAAAAAAAAAAAAAAAAAATATTAAAAATTCGAAATTAAAATAAAATAAAATAAAATATTAAAATTCAAAACTATTCAAAAAAAATAAACCAAAAACCAAGAAAACCAAGACATTAAATAATAATGTAAAAAAACTAAGACATAATTTTTCTTCCTTCTGTTTCAATAAATTATTTCACCAGCTTCTCATAATCTAGGTCCCCAACTAGTTCTCTTTCTATGGATATGATAGCTAGTCCATTCAATCTTTCTTTTGACATAGTTGATCGCAAATATGACTTGATCAACTTTAACTTTGAAAAACTTCTCCCAGCAGTGGCAACATAAACTGGAATTGTCAACAATATGCGATACGCAATCCATGAGTTTGGGTAACAGTCTTCCATTCCTTTCAAATAGTTCAACACCTCAATAGGTCTCTTGCAGTCTTCAGGCAATGCATCTTTTAGAACTGATAGTTCAAAATACAAATCATCCCCAATAACATCTGAATGATCTTCATGTTTTAGACATCCTTCAAGATTTGTACAAGACGCTCTCAAACTATCATCACTTGCAGACTTTTCTCCAAATCAAATAGGAATCCAAATGTTTGCTCATACTTTTGAAATTGCTCAAATCTTGTCTCAAGAGAATATAGAGCTTGATCCATTACTTGGATGAAATAAGAAATTCTAAAGCTCTCTTCTGGAGATAAATTCTCAGTTTCATCAACTCTCTCAGGTTCCTCATCAAAAAACTTCTTTCTTCTGGTGACACGTTTTTGCTTAGTAGGAAATATGGTTTCAATCTCCATAGATTCTGCTATTTGTTGGACCTCTGATTTAGCACTCTCAAACCCCGTCTCTCGATAATTTTGAAAAAAAGAAACAAGTCCTTTTAACTGGGAAACAGCAACTTCAATATCCATGTCTTGTGACTGCAAACTCTTACTTACGGTATTAACAGCAAATAGAAGTTTGTACCAAATCACCATAGACAACAAGAATTCATAGTTTCCAATCCCATGTGTTTCACTTGTCGCAAGACACTCAGCATCACTTCGTGCTTTTGGATCATTAGTAGTTTCAGCTATATAAATCAAAGCATCTCTTATTTTTGGAGCTTGAAACCTTATTGCCTTAACGCATTCAACATGACTCTCCCATCGGGTTTGTGATAAATTTTTAACAGTCAAACCTCCCACCATATCTTCCAATATCTTCCACCGCTTAGTTGAAGATGCAAATAGGCAATAAATACGCTAGATTATCCCAAAAAATGAAATTGCTTTCTCAGAAGTGGTCGCTATATCACAAAGTGCAAGATTAAGACTGTGACAACCACACGGAGTATAAAATGCACGTGGATTGACATCAATGAATCTCTTTTGTACTCCTTTATGTTTCCCCTTCATATTAGACCCATTATCATATCCTTGTCCCCTCACATCATTAATATTTAAATCAAGAGCAACCAACACATCCTGAATCTCACGAAAAAGCCCTTCTCCAGACGTGTCATCAACTATCAAGAACGTGAGAAAATATTCTTCTATCTTAGCTGAAGATGTTGAAACATCAACACATCGAAGAATAAGAGTCATCTGTTCATGATGACTAGTATCTGGAGTACAATCTACAATGACAGAAAAATATTTCGCACCTTGGATCTTTTTTATGCTTATACCCTTGATCTCATCTGCTATCCTTTTAATCAGTTCATTCTGAATTTTATTGCTGAGATAATGGTAACGAGATTCACCATCTTCATACCGCCTAACATGTTCCCTCATTACCGGATCCCACTCAGCCATCATGTCAATAAAACTTAAGAAATTCCCATTACCCTCTGCTTTTAGCTTCTCTGTTCTTCCACGGAATGCTAGATTTTGTTTAGCAAGAGTCTTTACCAACGAAAATATTCTAAGCATCACATCTTTCCAATAATTTCTCTCTTTCCTCAGTTCTTGTTGCACATGCTTATCGATCGTTTGATCTTTCTTGAGCCTCGATTCAAGTTCCATCCATTGACTCATGCATTTAATATGCTCATGACTAGTCTCGTGCTTCTTAAGCCGTTCCAAAATATTTTTCCAGTCACTAAATCCTTTAGATGCCATGTGACTAGGATTTTTATCTCGAGTAAACAATTTACAGCAAAAACAATTTTATCTAATGTCTTTGAGTAAACTAGCCAACGCCTGTCTTGTTTCTCTCCATTACTCAAAACACGTCCATAGTATGAATGAGAGAAATGTCGACCACTAATCTTCTCTCTCGGAAAAGTAAAATCCACAGGTTGTCTTGCAGCAGGACCTTTTTCAACCATAATAATTCTTAGTCCAGGCTCAACCTTTCCCCAATTTCCAGGATCATAAATATCTAGAAGTTCATGATGCTCTTTTGATTTATCATTGTTTCCATCATCTTCTTCACTGACATTTTGATTGTCTTCTCTGTTAACATTCTGATCCCCTTCCTTGTTAGGATTCTCATCATCTTGTTCATCCTCGTTATCCATTGGATCATCAAACTGATCATTTACTCCCGAGGGTTCATTCTCATTCTCCATTGAATCAGTAGGATTTTCAGGTTTTTTAAGAAACTTGAGTATTGCCCCTGATTGTGATTTCACAAACGCATCATCTTTGTCTTTCTTATGTTTATTTTGTGATCCAGTTGGATACGATCTAAAAGACATGTTTCTAGAAGATTAAAAAAACAATTTATCAGATCAGGACAATCGTAATTCATAAACGAAGCTATTATAAAGATAAATTAGTATATTTGAATATTTGATGAACATGAACTTAACAAAGATTTAAAAGCAATGAAAGAAAAAGAGGGAAGAGACAGACTTACCACCAACGAAGAAGAAAACAAAAGAGATTGAACTTGGAAGAAGAAGAGAAGACAGACACAGACGGCGTAGAAATTGGTGAAGAATGAATCTAAAACTAATTGGGTATTTATAAACTCACAACCTTACTGGATTCCTTCACAAGTTAGGGTATTGTTTTCCTTTTTGCATATTTAAAAAAAAATATATCTATACATATTATTCATAGGAGTCGAACATGGGTTGCTTAGGAAATATTGAGAGTCCCAAAACCATATTGATACACCATATTTTCCAGAATTGGGGGCCTTTTAAAAGCCTATATATTTGGGGGCCTGAGGCAAATGCCTTTTTTCTTACCCATAGGCACGGCCCTGCTCCCATCTACGAGCTATACACACAAGCAAATCAAGAGTACAACCACAAATAAAACATAACAAACCAGCCATTTAACTGAACATCCAATAACACATTCATCACACCTACACAACTTCACACAAAACAAGTTATACAACCCAATCGCTTAGATAAGCTCATGGTCACGCACTCACCTTATCAAACTGATTGTAGCAACGAATACAACCAGTTGAGACTCTCCTAACGTCTGAAACAGCCCAGCAACGCCCTTTCGAAACGATTTGAGCAGTTGGATCCTCTTTCTCCCAAACCTTGACGATTATGTTCCTTTTGCTTTGAACACCAAAAATCAAGTTTACTCTCCCTTCTCCTCTTCTCACACGTGAATGAGCACTTTTTCTCTTTGTTTTCTTTCAGTCATCCACGACAATAGCAGGAAGGAGGCGTCCTCTTATTAACAAAAAGGGTTTTTGGTTTAATTATAATAAACCATGATTTAATTAGATTAAACCAAGATTTATTTAAACAAGAATTAATTAAACCATCCTTTGATTTAATTAATAAATCGACCATCTTAGTAAACCAACCGCAAATTAAACCGACTTCACTCCAATTCTTGATATAAACTTACATATTTCATATTTTTCGGGACACGGGCGTTACAGTTACAAACAAATTTATATTTTCCAACTACTAAAATTAAAACCCATTTAATTTAAAAGTGAGTGTTGGTGGGTCCATATTCAAAGTATAATATGTTACACATTATTTTGCGCAGAAAAACAAATATGTTACAAATTAATCGTTTAAAAGGAATAGGAACATCTAATTCTCAAATAAACTTATTTTTTTTGGTAAAACCAACATATGTGAATTTAAATTTAATTATTGAAATTAAAAAAATATATATATATGAATAGATTAGAAAGGCAATAAATATAAAAGAAATATTTTATTTTTATATAAATAAAATAAAAATTGAAAACAATGTTAAATTTATATAATACTTTCTAAATTAAAATATGAAATCAAACTATTACAACAGATATGAGATATAACAACTTTGATATTGGTGGGAGAGGAGGAGAGAATGATTACTTATAAGATGATAATCCAAATTAGGTAATAGAAATTGAATCTTTAAAAATAAGAATAATGTAGAATATATATCACGTAGTCTCTAAAATTAAAAATTAAAAATTTAGCATTAAAATTTTACAATGATATTTCATTTGTTTTTTTGTAACCCATATAACAAAAATAAGAAATCGAAAAAAAAAAAATGAAAAATGATTTGAGGTATTGTAGAAGAGAATGAGAGAAGTGGAAAAGATTGTGAAAATGTGAAAATGAGAAAGTAAAAGAATGTCAATATGAGAGAATGAGAGAATAATAAGAATTGATGTAAGTTACATTTAGAATTATGGAAATTACAATTATAATTTATTATGTTTAGAAAGCATTAAATGAAAATCAACCAATAAGGAGAGACCAAAACTTTACTTTTATGTATATGATTTAGTAACGGGTTGATTAGTTTTCTCACAACCGCCTACATAAAAAGTGTACAAGTTTTTTTTAAAAGTGTACAAGTTTTTTCATTTTAAAAAGGGTTTAAAAATGTGTACAAGTTACAACTGTACTTGTTTGGTATTAACTATATTAATCATAGTAATATATGTTGCATGGAAACTCTTTTTAAGGTGTGTTTCCCGTTTCCAAAACATTTTAGAAACGAAAATTTGTGGAAATACGGAAACAAACCACCGAAACACGATTCCTAGAAATCTCTGTTTGGAAACACAATGGAATCTCAGTTTTCATTTTGGAAACACGACGGAAACGCCATTTTCATTTTGGAAACACGGCATAATTTTGTTTTTACCTTAGAAACTTAATAAATAAAATAATTTGAAATATATATTCATAATACATATAAATATATAATATTATTAGTGTTTTAATTCGACTATTTAATATTTATGTTTTGAATTTGTGTTGTTTCAAATATTTTTTGTTATATAGGTTTTAGGTTTGGTGTTTTTTTATGTATACATATATATCCAGATATATAAACATATGTTTCTAAAACGTTTATATTTCTTAATTTTAGAAAAAAATTGTTTTCCATTTTCGAAACGTTTCGTTTTCGCGTATCCGTTTCTATTTCCATGCAACCTAGATAGTAATCGCTTCACATCGTATTATAACGTTTCAAATCGCTCTAAATTTAAAACTCACTTTTTAGTATATGCCATAGCGGATGGTTGATTTTTTTCTGTTTATATAAGTATTTTTTTGAATAATAATAATAAATGTCATATAGAACACTCCAAAAATTAAACTTTCTTGTATTATTGTTGTATCAAATATTATCTTATATAATTCTTCTCTACTTGATACATATATATAATTAAACTATATATATAATTCTGTAACATATACGTTCCAAATTACCTCTCAAGAAATGTTGTTAAGTCATTTGATGATTTATTTATAGTTATCAATTCATTATTATGTAATTTTTGTTTTTGATATAAACTATGTATTTTGTGGTAGTTTTATGTTAAACTGTTATCGTATCTGATTGTAATCAACAATCCGTTTCCGCAAACACATTTGTGCGTTGAAAACTTGAAACCAATTAAGTTATAGGGAGATTCCATATGACAAAACAAGAACAAAAACACATAAGAAAATAAAGAGTTAACATTAAAAACTTCAAATGCACTTGGGTTTGGACTTTTTAAATATAAAGTTAAAACCTAGCCCATTAACACCGACATATCTTAGCCCATTTAGTCAGCCTTAATTTAGTTGTAGCTTTCAAATTCTTGTATATGATGATGCTGGCTCGAAAGTTCCAACGCTTTACAAAAAGATATGCATTGTTATGAATTATGATCGATGGGCACATGGGCTAAGATAACTATATAAATTGTAAACCATTTTTAAATTTGTTCTCTATGTAAAAATGTAAAAGAGTACTATACATGAACAAAACGGGAATGTGAACCGAGGATAAGAGGCAAGAGGCTTTTATAGATATATAACATGCAATCATAGTGGATGTCAAGAAAAAAAAACATGCAACCAGTGTAAAGAATCGTTGTGGTATATATAATCGAATCGGTATGTTACTTTAATGTGTTAGTCTGGACTTCAGTTTGAATAAAATGATATGGTTTTTTTTATTAAAGGCTACTTCTGATATACATAGTTGATGTGTACCATTAGAAACTTATTCTACAAAAGTTTAACGATTCAAGCAGAATAAAGGCTGAAAGATTCTCCACGCATTAAGACTGACAACATATACGTAATTTGGTTATAAGTATATACAGTATGTTGAGACAGGCAGGTAAACGTTGTTAAGAGTTTACTATAGTTGCTGTTTATTTTTTTTGCATGGTTAAAGAGTTTTTCCTAAAATTTGAATGATTTAGAGTTTGGGTTTCTTTAGATTCCAAGATTCAGTTTGGTTAGCTCTGTAATTTGTTCAGTTATTAAAAAAGAATTGATGTGAAGATTAGTTTCCAAATTAAGCCTGATGTAATCTTGAGTCTGAATCCTCTAAATGTATCACCATTTCTTTGATTCAGAGAAAACCCTTATAATCTGAAGTTTCATTTGAAAGGGTAACAGAAGTCACAACACGGTATTCAGCTTGGAAACAAGCCAAGCAGAAGCTTTTCTACTCAATCTTATTAAATAATGTTAATTGAATACAAGACTACATCTAAGCAACCTTCTCTTTTCTATCTAAATACTCCCCTAGTGTAGATTTAAAAGAACAACAACATTCACCTTCTCAGCTCTTTTTGATAGCTTCGAAGTTTACAATCTCACACAATAGTTTGTTGCAAAGTGTTAACCCATTCTATGACTAGCCATCGGTGCTTTATACTCGGCCTCTCTAAACCCTAACTAGAATATTTTCGTATCCTTCTTTATGGCAATTGTTTATCCACCAAATATTATCTTTCCTTAAATATCGAGAAGGATATTCTTCAAATATCTCCTCTCTCGATCCCGCTTTATCTTCATATCCAGCTCATCGCAATCATGACACGTCAGCTCCGGTTCCTGTCTCGCATCATACGTCTGTGATCAAATGCAGAGTTTTGTTTCCTCATAGCTCCTTATTCCGCACAATGACCTGCTACAGCTACTGCATCTTCATTATTAAACTGTCAGTTGATATCTCATGTTAGTTAATTAACCGCGATTTGTAGTAATGAAATAATGCAAACAATACGTTTTAAGCTTAAAGCAAGTCAATGGCGTAACACATTTTGATGTCTTCAGAAGTTCTAAAACATGTCGGTCCATTCGTATGGTGAGCTCGTTGACTTGGTTGACCTTGAACTAGCACTTTATCATGTGGTGACGCAACTGCGTTCGTCATTACAACACAAAAAATTCCCTGAAGAAATATCCAAAAAAAGAAGGAAAAAGTAATTATATGCATATGCAAGTTGCTAAGTTAAATCAAATTCGTTCATGGGGTGTCATGTCGACAACGTGAATTGAATGTACTTACTACAAATACTCAAATACAGTATTAATTAATAATATTTAATACATTATTCTTATACAGTTTCTATTGTAGAAAAATCAGGTCCACTAACACTAACGATGAAACACATTTATTAACAAATATATACATATTGAAAAGAATGATAAAATTTTGTCAACAATATACATCAATGTGCACAAATGAACAAACAAATTGTTAGAAAATTAAGTAAACTTTATTAATTTCTGATATCAGTGTGGCTTCTTAGAAATCAGCTTCTCAACCAATGGCAATAGATATGTATGGGGAAATTTGGTTCCCATGGTTTCGACCGACTGACTATCTTTTTTTTTTGTATGAATGTTAAAATTATATTCACCAAAAAAAGACTGTTTTACAAATTAATGCATCATTGTAGCTGAATGTAGAGAAAGAAATCTAAATTTGTTGAAGAAACAACTGAATTAAAAAGGGTGAAACTAAGTCAACTGAATTAAAATTATCTTTTTTTTTCTTTTCTTTCTTTGTATTGAAACTAAGTCAACAAAAGCAACTTGAAGTGATAACACGAGGAACTAGTCACTAACTAATTGTTTAATTTAAAAGTGTAACGAGCTCTTGTAATGAATTAGTCATCAAATAATAGATTAGGTTATTCTATAATCAAATTTTTTTTTTTTGATGACTTGATTTGATTTATGACTTGGAATGAGGGGTATGACTACATCTGGTCCACAAGTGGCCCATGCTCAGATGATACTAATTTTCTATCTGCTGATATAGAATCTTGCAATATCTGTGACTTGATTGATAAGTTTAGTTATTAAATTATAAACGTTAATTATCACCTAATCTTGGCGATGTTGTATTAGGCTATTAGGCCATCTCCATTGATGTATCTTATAAGTTTCTTATAAACGAAAATCATACAAATATTATTATTTAATTTGATGAATTTTTTTAAATAGTGTAATAACTCTTTACAAAGTTTCTAAAACTTTTTATTTAAAAAATTTTAAAACATATTTAACAAACTCAAATAATTTTATATTAATAATTTTTATCTTTCTACTCTAGGATATTTATGTTAAGAAACTTTAATGAAGATGGTCTTAGCGAAGTTGGGCTATTTTCAGGTTACTCTGATATTAATTATCTTTTTTTTTTTTTTTTTTTTTTTTTTTTCTTTACCAAAAGCGTTATTATTGTTGGCTCGTGAACAGAAGATAAGATCTCTCTGTCACAAAGATATTATTTAAATTGCTGCTAAGAAAACATTATTATATGTACAATTAACGCTGCCACACCATTTATAAGATAATTGTAATAATGTATGATGTCATTGGTACCGCAACATTGTAAACCATTTTCATTCCACTATTCTTTGAACCTTTTCCTATTGAATAAAAACAAAAAAAACTCATTGTAGTTTATTAATACATCTAGTAGTAAAGACTAAAGAGTAAAGAGTCAAAAGTAACATTTTTTTTCCTATACATTGTTGGATAAGCTTTGAACCTTAAGGTCCAAATTATTCTTGCAAAGGAAAGATAAGAATAAGAGAGAAGAATAAGATAGAGTTGAATAAAATTAGGAGTTATCTAGTTCTATAGTCTTAATAAGAATAAGAATAAGAAATCTTCTATATATATCAATTGTTGATTGTGACATTAATATGAGATTAAGAGAGAGCTTGAGAAGTGTTTAGTTTTGAGAAGATAATTTCTAAACACATTAAAAAAGAGAGTTATTTTTTATATTCAAAGTTCTTCTTTTAAATCCTTTTATTTGGTATCAGAGCTTGGTTTGAATCAATCCAAAGGACCGGATTCTTGATTCAACATGAGCGAACTGGCGACGAATACTCGACAAAAGGACGTTGAAAATTCTGTCTCGATTCAATGTTCTCAACTCACCTCTTCAAACTATACAGTTTGGTCGATGAAGATGAAGGTGATACTACGAATTCAAAAGGTTTGGGAAACCATTGAACCATGTTCTACAGATGAAGATAAGAATGATGTTGCAACAGCCTTGTTGTTTCAATCAATTCCTGAATCTCTTATCCTTCAAGTTGGTGACCTAGCCTCACCTAAAGATATTTGGGAATCAATTAAATCGAGAAACATGGGAGCTGACCGTGTTAAGGAAGCTCGATTACAGACTTTAATGTCTGACTTTGAAAAGCTATGGATGAGTGATTCAGAGAATTGATTGAAACAACAAGGCTGTTGCAACATCATTCGCTCCAGTGGCACGCTTAGAGAATATTTGACTATTGATTGCTTTAGCTGCAACAGATGGATGGGAAATCCATCACTTAGATGTGAAGACAGTCTTCTTACACGGTGAGTTAAAGGAGGACGTGTACGTAGATCAGCCAAAGGGTTTTGAGATCAAAGGTGAAGAGCACAGAGTGTATAAGTTGTCAAAAGCTTTGTATGGCTTGAGACAAGATCCTCGAGCTTGGAATACAAAGCTGGATCAGATATTGAAAGAGATGGGTTTCAAGAGGTGTGTTAAAGAAGCCTCTGTGTATCGGAGAACAAATGATAAAGAGTTGCTCTTAGTTGCAGTTTACATTGACGATTTGTTGGTTACTGGAAACAATCTTATGGCTATAATCAAATTCAAGAAAGGAATGTCTGCAAAGTTTGAGATGACAGACCTTGGTAAACTCTCTTATTACCTCGGTATTGAAGTGAGTCAAGAGAAGGACAGGATCACTATCAAACAAGAAGGATATGCGAAAAGGACATTAGTGGAGGCCGGATTAGAAAGCTGCAATCCGACCTTGATACCGATGGAGTATGGACTGCAGGTGTCAAAAGCCCTTGGTGATGATCCCACTCGTTTTAGAAGGTTTGTCGGCTGTTTGAGGTATCTGTTACACACACGCCCCGACCTTGCGTTTGTTGTTGGTATTATTAGCAGGTATATGCAGAGTCCACGCAAGTCACATGGTGAAGTCATGTAGCAAATTTTGCGTTATCTAAGAGGAACAATTTTATATGGACTAAAGTACAGGCGAGGAGGATCAAAAGAGCTTGTCGGTTTTAGTGACAGTAGTCACAATGTTGACCAAGACGATGGAAGAAGTACAACTGGTCATGTGTTTTTCTTTGGAGGCACACCAGTTACTTAGTGCTCGCAAAAACAGGACACAGTTGCAATGTCATCGTGTGAGGCCGAGTTTATGGCTGCGATAGAGGGAGCTAAGCAAGCGATTTGGCTTCAGGACCTCTTAAGTGAAGTTACAGGATGGAGAAGCAAGCAGATCATCATGTTGTACGTCGACAACAAAGCGGCTATTGCTCTCGCAAGGAACCTTGTATTTCACGGCAGGAGCAAACATATTCACAAGAGATTTCACTTCATTCGTGAATGTGTTGAGAGGGAGCTCATTTACGTTGATCACATTCCTGGAGCAGATCAGAAGGCAGACATATTGACAAAGGCGTTGGCAAGGATTCAGTTTGTGGAAATGAGAAGCTTGCTAGGAGTTCATGATGTTACAAAAGGAGATTCAAAGCTTAAAAGGGAGATTGTTGGATAAGCTTTGAACCTTAAGGCCCAAGTTATTCTTACAAAAGAAAGATAAGAATAAGAGAGAAGAATAAAATAGAGTTGAATAGAATTAGGAGTTATCTAGTTCTATAGTCCTAATAAGAATAGGAATAAGAAAACTTCTATATATATCAATTATTGAGTTGTGACATTGATATTAGATTAAGAGAGAGCTTGAGAAGTGTTTAGTTTTGAGAGTATATTTTCTAAACACATTAATAAAGAGAATTATTCTTTATATTCAAAGTTCTTCTTTTAAATTCTTTTATACATTGGATCGTAAGAAGAAGTAAAAAGCTAATCCGGCATAGTTTCAAATAAAAATAAAATAAAAAATGCTCATTAAATTAGTTAGACTGGATTATCTTGATAAACATGCACAAACAAGTAAGATCCATGAATAAATCTGGAGGTGCTAAATTTTCAAAAAACAAAAAAAAAAACTAAATATAAAAAGTAAACAAATACAAAATATATTCCGATAATTAAGTTTCATATTTTTATTTTTTATTTATATGTATTGATGTCTTAATAATTTTTTATAAAGGTTAATTATTCAATAAGAATGTCAGAAAGTAAGTTGAAGATATATTCTCCACGCTGCATTTGTAAATAGTATTCAATCTATTTCGAAAACGTGTAGCTTATTTGCTTAGTAATCACCGTTATCTGCTTGACAAAAAAAAAAGTAATCACAGTTATCTAAACTAGCTCCAAGAAAGGTGTTACAGGTATATTATTTTCTTTTTAGTAGGTCTTATCCAAAAACTTATCCGAAATACTTCAAAGACACGACATACAAAGAACAACAATGAAAGACACTCCACGTTGATGTAAGTATGTAATGAGATCGACCTTTGATATTCGTATTTGATCTGTAGAAAAATGAAACTTATTAAGAATATACGATCGATCCAACAAAATAGATGTGTAATTTGGGAGTATATAGTACAATATTAGTATTTTTATAATACTTAAAAATCAGATACACAATTATTAAGTATTAGATTTTAGCATATTACGCGGCTGCCGACAGTAAATGCGTGGGGTGTGACTTCGCGCAGTCATACAAGTGTCATTATAGTATACTTCATTGATCTTTAACTGAGCAAGTTTTATGTCGCACCAAATAGTATAAAGTATAAACTATTAACTGAGCAAATAAATAACTGAGCAAATTTTATGTCCCACGATTTAACTGAGCAAGTTTTAAGTGTTAAGTTTATGATGCCTAACACTGAAGAAGTTAAGATAATAATCTCCAGCGATATCAAACTAATTAATCCAAACAAGATAAATGTGGATAACCATTTTGCTTTGTACGTATATATATATATATATATATATATATATATTTGGCATCAAGCATTTGCTTTGCTTTTTTCATCACAATCCATCGATAAAAATCAGTATTCTTTTTACTTTTCTTAAACTAATTTTTTTCTTTGTTAATTCTAACTAACAAGTTGCTTTGACGTGTATGTATGTTGTTTGTCCTTACTCTTCAATTATACTCATTTTTCTTAGAAGATAATATAAATTTCTCTTAGTTGATGTAATGAATTAGAGTGCATAGTTGTAGACTTGTAGAGAAAGTCACAAAGGTACGTAGGATACTATACTTAATCTTGAGAATGATTTGAATTGATTAGTCCTCTACTCCTCTCGATACATTTTTATACCAATGTTCTTACTTCTAACTGGAAGTTTAAAGGTGGTCTACAAAAATTGTTACGTTTTAATTATTTACCAAAATTTAAAGGGGATTTTCAAAAATACATATTTTTCTATGTCACTTTTTAAAAATATCTTTTGATTGTGTCCATTTTCAAAAATACCCCTTTTTAATATATAAAATGACAAAATTATAAACTCTAAACCCTAAATACTAAACCCTATCCATTAAAAACTATACCCTAAATGTAAATTGGGAACCCAAACCTAAAAAAAGAAATTCTAAAAATTAATTTAACATTGAGTAATTGTGTAAAAGAGGACAAAAATAAAAATATTAAAAAAGAGCATTTTTGAAAAAGAGTATGCCAAAAAAAAGTATATTTAACAAATTCTCAAAATTTAAACACTAATAATAACATTGTGACCATTTCTGAACTTACAATTTTGGTAAAACAAATTCATTTAGTGGAAATATTTTTTCAGTATTTTTGTTGGTATACGATTCAACATATCGAATGATGTAGAGTATACATAACGCAAATCCATTATTTTCATTATTTTTTCCTGAGGTTTTAATTTGAAAGGTTCACGATATGTAGATATAAAAGTGAAAAGAGATAATATAAATTAGCATAAGGATGGCCAAATGTGTAACTTAAGATTTTAATTCTTTATACTACACTGAGGACCCTTTATAAAAAGAATAGCAAATTTTTTCTGAATATAACAATGGTGAGGTAAATGGGAACGCTAAATGCCTGACTGGATTATAACCATGATGCTTGTATCTATTATCAAATGCAGTGTGTTTAACTACTTAATAGCCAGCATAATCCAACTGATGCTGTATTTATATTAAAAATATCGGTTCATTGATCTACAAATTATTATTTAAACCCATCATGTTAATTCATCATCTAACTTGTCATTTTCTTTGCAATATCTATGATCTATCTAACTTATCTATGAACAAAACATGTAACATATTGATTTTTTTTATTAATATTGTCGTTGTATCATCATTCGGATGCATTATGCATACAACATTTAAATAAACTATATATATATATATATATATAGATTAAGTAATGTACGCCTGTTTGTATTCGAATAATCTTGATATATTTCAACAAATTGACATCATGTATATGAATGTATAAATTCGGAGTCACGGTTTTCGTTAAAAACATAATTAACACAAACTTACATCATTAACAAATGTTGTGTGTGATTTGGGCGTACGAGAGTGACTAGCAATGACCGATCTAAATGGGAAAACCGGGAAAGGCGCATATCCTAAAAGATTTTTAAATCGTTTAAAAATTTATTTTCCACCTATTACTGGTAAGTAAGTACTATTAGTTAATACTAAACTAGATATTTTGTCTTGTCCCATGCGCATAACTAAGGATAAACATATTGTGTCTTTGCTTTGATTTTTTGACATCATAGAAATAGGTATTGTTTTGCCAAAAAAAAAAAGACATAGAGTTTGAAAATTATATCAAATAATTGTGATAGAGATCAAAATTCAAAACTGAAGTTTACAGTTAGTTCTAATCTTTATTATTAATGATTATTATATATTTAGATTTAGATTTTATTTACCACCTAGTGTTTTTTTTGTTACCTACCCAAAATATTACCATGGTGTCTTTTTTTTTTTTTTCTTTTTCTTTTTCCTTCCCAGGATATCTCTTTTTTTGGGGCCGATTACAACATATGTGAAACAATACAAATCGCAGTGATAGTATATCATAGATTTGTTCTTCTTTGTCAAAAGTCTATCATGTGTAGCTTAAGTTTTAAAAGCTGCCAATCGTCTTGTGCAGTCAGTTTCATCAAGTTGAGGAATTGTGGGTCTGTTGAGTGTTGTCTTTTTTTTTTTTTTTTTTTTTTTTTTTTTTTTTTTTTTTTTTTTTTTTTTTTTNGAAATATATATTAAAAGAAAAATAAAGGTGGAATATAAGATACGCCGGCAGGACTTTAACCTGCAGAAACTAAGCCGACGAAATTTTATCCCCGAAACAAACCGACAAGGCTTAAACCTCTTGGAAACTAAGCCCTACACACGGAGAACCAAACAAGGAAATAAAAAAATCTAAAACTGGATAGTAGATTTTACACATAGAAATCAATCTTCTTTTTGCCCGAACAAACCAAAATCGCAAGAACTAGAAGGTAAAAGACACACCAAAGATAACCAAAACCTTAAAAGACTACGAATATCTTGCCTCACGTTGTTGGTTTAGAGTCTTCAGAAGAGAAACTTTGGGGATCTTGAGCGGCGTGACGGAAGAACCTCAATTCAGAGACCGCCGGAAACGCCTTAGTCAGAAATGTCAACTAGGTGACTTAAACCAGTAAGAAGAACCCAAACCTGGGCGGATCACGCCCTAGATCCGATCTGTTGAAGCTGTGTGAGGAAACCTAAGACAATAGGTCGCCGAAACCGAATCACCACCACACCGACTGTGAGTGGCTTAGAGCCAATGCGGTTTAGGCTATAGGAAGCTCAAGCTCAGACAAACTAGATCCGGTCTGTTGAGTGTTGTCTATGTTATGTTTTTTGAACTAATCAGGTGAAATAATTAAATAATGAATCAGCCAAAAACAATCTATATTTGGAGTTGTGACTTTGTGAGTTGCGAGAGCCAATCCCGTTTTATGCGTCCAAACTTTTACAGTGTTCCAGTTGGTCGCATTCAAAATAACATACTGTTAGCAATGGCACAATTAGACTTTTATAAAGTTAGATAGCAAATACAAATGATAATAATAATTGGAAAACCATATAAGATCGTGGCAATCAACTTCACTTGTTATTTCCACAAGGCCACATTATATACACAACTTTTTGAAACCAACTCTTTAAAAATAAAACTAACAGCAGCAAATCAAATCCTGAGATTTTCCATGTTAACTGAGAGAATCCTACACCGACTCTCGACACCCATTTTCAAAAATACTCATTTTTAAATATGAAAAATTATAAAGTTGTATATGGTTCATAAGGTACTTCTAGATAATAACTACTACCTCTAGATTTGATCCAAATATTTATAAAGTTTAAAGACATTTTAAAAGGTTTTTAAAAAGTTTACAAGGTTTTTTAAAAGATTTTCAAAAATATAGTTTTCATCTATACATTTTCAAAAATACTCATTTTAAATATGAAAAATTATAAAGTTTTATATGGTTCACAAGGTACTTCTAGATAATAACTACTACCTCTAGATTCGATCCAAATATTTATAAAGTTTTATAACATTTTAACAGGTTTTTAAAAGGTTAATAAGGTTTTAAAAGATTTTTAAACAGTTTTAAAAGGTTTTTAAAAAGTATTTATATTATATTTATAAAATATATAAAAAAATTTACACACATATAAAGGTAATTTGTGTATATATTTATAAGGTTACATACAAATTTTGAAAATTTACAAATTTTTTGTAGTTTTTTTGGTAAAGTTTGAAAGATGGAGTATTTTTGAAAAATGGTATTGCAAAAGGAATATTTTTGAACTCTCCAGATAAATTAGTATATTTTTACATAAAGTAGTAGTATTTTCAGAAAAAATTGAGGAATGTATTTTTGTAAAATATGCACATATTGGTGATATTTATACAAATTTCTCAAAAAATATATATATTATTAGTAATGGATCATCTAAATAGAGACCCAAAATTCGATTATTATAATCCTAAACCCCTAATGTGTATATAACTATATACTATATACTCCTATATATAGAGAATGTTCATGTCTAATGTTTTTTGTTTTTTTCGTTTTACATTCAATATCAATAAATAGTCAAGAGTGAGAACCTCTATTTTATACAATTTAATTAATATCACAGTTAATATGCTCCCAAAGTTTTTATATTTATTACAATCCCAAAGACACACATAGTTCCATTTTAATTAATACTAATACTTATAAAATGAACAAAGATGCTATACAAAAATAAAATGGAATAAAGAAAAGGTATAATATCTCAAGAGCATTGACCATTGCATTTGTTGTAAACATGAAGGATTCATGCTTGCAAAAAAAGATCCTCACGGAACAAAATTCATTTTAGATTTGGAATAAAAACATATTAATTTTCGGTGAGAAAGGAATAATATCGTAATAGTTAATAAACATCTCTATAGTATCTTCAAAAGAAGAAGAAAAAGAATCCTCCAACCTTCTACTTTATTTTTATTTTTTGTTAATCTGTATTGTTTATCATAAGAATGATACATTATTTTTGATTACTACACTAGTAAATTAGCAAATCATATATCAGGGGGAATGAACTTAACTAAGAAATTAATATTCTATTTCTCATGTGAAGCTCTTTTATCCATCCTTCTGGTCCACTTGTCTACCCCACTTCCCCATGCAGCCCACAACATATTCATATCACTTTTTGCGTCGTGAATATAATAACTTCAAACGTTTTAAATTATCTAACAGAGCTTGGTGATGATTAATTGATATGTCAAAACAGTCAATCTAATGGTAATACGGTATATAACAGAGCAATTATAAAAACACGAAAAAACTAGAGATCAAACAAGTTTTGATGATAATAATAACCACATAATGACTAAAGAATTTAAATTCATGATTTGTTTTGGATATTTTAGTATCAAGAAAACGGGAGATCTACTAAGAACAACTGTTAATATTTTTGAAGGATTTAGAAGATGTACATTAGAAATATTTTTATTTATCTCTTATGTATTATTTATATTTGTATTTCTCTTAAAATAGGAAACTTGGTCTTATTATATCTCTACCATTATGTATAAATACCCATCTTATATTAATAAATAAATTAAGCCTTTTTAAATTATATCATGTTAACCTTTTTTTTTTTACAATTTTTAAAATCTTATATTTTAATAAATAGGTACAAATAAGCTACTTTTTAAGCTAGTCACACCAAAACCTAAATGTTTATACGGGAAAACGATAATTTTTGCACACACTTTATAAATCGATTAGCGCGAATAATTTGAAGATTATTTTCATCATAAATTTAGAATCATTTTCCTATATGCGCGTAAATTTTTTATATAATAATTCTTTTGTTAAATAAAACCCAAATATAGAAATGCCAATTTAACCTTTATTAAAAAATATTCTTCTATCTTCTGCATGAACCTTCCTGTAAATTTAAGTTGACCCACAACAAATACACACACACACCCATATTATTCCCATACACCTACCCATATATTATACTTATCTCCTTAAAAACACACTAGGACAAATAATTAATAAAAAGGAAAGATATATAAAAAAATTAACAACATACATGCACACTTGATGTTTTCTTATTTCCCTCTTGTCTCTCTATATATACAACATACACGCATACATTCACACACGTTCACACATCCATTCACATAATCAACATTTTCACAATCTTCTTGTGATTCTTCTCAATCTCTTCTTTCGATTAAAAAAAAACATGGACACCATGAGTAGCGTAGACGAAAGCTCTACAACTACAGATTCGATTCACACTCCAGTCAAGATTCCGGCGAGGAAGTCACCGTCTCCGGCGGGTTTGCTATACAGAATGGGAAGCGGAACAAGCGTGGTTCTTGATTCCGACAATG
Organism: Camelina sativa; assembly: GCF_000633955.1. Lineage (NCBI taxonomy): Eukaryota > Viridiplantae > Streptophyta > Magnoliopsida > Brassicales > Brassicaceae > Camelina > Camelina sativa. The sequence goes on from NC_025693.1 coordinate 3,215,455, forward strand.
GCCTCGAAGCGGAATCAAGAAAGCTTCCTTCTTCAAGATTCAAAGGTGTTGTTCCTCAACCAAACGGGAGATGGGGAGCTCAGATATACGAGAAGCACCAACGCGTGTGGCTCGGTACTTTCAACGAAGAAGAGGAAGCAGCGCGTGCTTACGACGTCGCGGCTCACCGTTTCCGCGGCCGCGACGCAGTTACTAATTTCAAAGAGACGACGTTAGTTAACGGAAACGACGGAGGAGACGAGGATGAGGTTGACTTTTTAAACGCACATTCGAAATCAGAGATCGTTGATATGTTGAGGAAACACACTTACAAGGAAGAGCTGGAACAGAGGAAACGTAAACGTAACGGTAACGGGAACAAGACGATGGGGTTTGGTTCCGTAACCGCTGCGGTTATGACGGGGTTTAAAACGTCGAAGTTACTGTTTGAGAAAACGGTAACGCCTAGTGATGTCGGGAAACTAAACCGTTTGGTTATACCGAAACACCAAGCGGAGAAACATTTTCCGTTACCGTTAGATGGTGGTAATAACGGCTCCGTGAAAGGTATGCTGTTGAGTTTTGAGGACGTTAACGGAAAAGTGTGGAGGTTCCGTTACTCGTATTGGAATAGTAGTCAAAGTTATGTGTTGACTAAAGGGTGGAGTAGATTTGTTAAAGAGAAGAGACTTTGTGCTGGTGACCTGATCTGTTTTAGAAGATCCAACGGTCAGGATGACAAGTTGTTCATCGGGTGGAAATCGAATTCCGGATCCGGGTCCAGGTCCGGGTCGGATCGAGTTGTGAGGTTGTTTGGGGTTGACATTTGTTTTAACGACGCAGCTGTAGTGGCGAAGAAGGAAGAAAAAGACATGTTAGTGTCGTTAAGGTGTAACAAGAAGCAACGAGCTATGTGATAACAAGTTCTATAGTTTTTATTTTTCTTTTAACTTACACCTTTTGCTGAGATAATTTATGTTGTAGGTTTGTAACATGTTGGGAAAAAATTAAAGGGAAAATTCTTTAAACCATTGAAACATTTATAAATTCTTTAAACCATTGAAACATTTATAAATTCATTTTTAGTCAACAATCACACACACACACACACACTCGACCGGATATGAATTCATTTTTAGTCAACAATAAGATGTGGCATATTGACAAAACTAGTAGAACTAGAAACCACTATGTTTCATGCTGGTATATAAACTCACATATACGGCATATTTTTTAAATGTTTCTAGATTTTAACCCGCGGTATATTGCGTACATATAATTTTTAATAATTAAATTTCTCAACCGTTTGTGTGGCTAAATGTTTATATAAAATTTTTAACCCGCAATATATTTCATGAGCATTTGTTTGTTATATTTAGTTTGTTTTATTTATTGTTTGAGATTCTATTTTGATTTTTAATTGTCATAACAAAAAATTAAGGGATCTAAATACATAGTAAGTCATTTATACACTACGATTAAGTCACATTTTTCCAGATGATTTAATTATTTTACACAATCTTAGTTAAATCAATTTTATATTTATATGTCAAATATTCTAATATTAATATATAGTGTTGACAAATAATAAAATAAGGATTTAATCCGCATTATTACAAATTTAATGATATTTTATTAATTTCAACATGTCCTTTTTATAACTCATCTATTATATAACCATATTATATAGTATTTTAGAAAATTTTGATTTTACATATTCATAATATTTTAAAGTTTTATTAAGTTTATATATATTAATTATAATATTTAAATAAATATGAATCGAAGTTCTTCTTGTGTTAAGAATCAAAGCTCACACGTTTTGGAAAACAAAATAGGAATCAAATTTTTGTTTTCTTTGTTTGCAAATGATTCAGAGATAAAATATCTTTAATATATCATAGTTTATGTTTCCATATTGATTATGCTATATATTTTTTTAATTGGAATGGTATGTAAAATATTTAGTAAACAAAATCTGAAGTAATGCTACTTTAAGAAGTTTGTTAGGGATTAATTTTGTAAATAAGTTTTGAAATTAGTATAAATAAAAGGGTAGAACTCAAAATGTACTTAAAAAATATATATATAAATTACATATTTCTATTTTATTAATTAAATTAGAAAATTACATCCAGTTATGTCTTAAGAAAAAAATTAGTATCAAGATATATAGTTTGATTTACACCATTGATACGTCCTACTAAAAACTATACGGACTATTATGAATCTCTAAGTAAAATTAAAAAATGTAAAAAAAATTTATTGGCATATTTCCCAAAGTTGTCTTTTTGGTAATTCATTTTCTTAATATTTGTCAAAATTAATGGATATATTGCTCTATAATTGCTTAATAATAGCAAAATATTGTATACTTTATAAGAAAATACAAGTATGAGAAAATGACATTTTCAATCAAAATTTGTCTTTAAAACATTATCTTTCTTATGAAGATTATTAAATACATTAAAGTACTAAATCATATATATAAAAGTAGAATTCTGATATCTCCTTATTGCTCAATTTGATATTTAATGTTTTAAAATATAATATTTATTTGTAATTAAACTTAAAATTTAACACATTTAATCATATATATAAATTCATATTTTAATTTCACTAATTACTACTAATTTGTAACTGAAATTAAATAAATTGTGAATTGACTATTATTTTCCTTCATTCATTTTCAATTAAACACACTATCAATTAAAATTGTAACTCTATATAAAAGTAGAGTTCTGATCTCTCCTTATTGGTCAATTTCATATTTAATGGTTTAAAATATAATATTTATTTTTAATTAAACTTAAAATTCAACACATGTAATCATATATATAAATTCATACTTTAATTTCACTAATTACTACTAATGTGTAACTGAAATTAAATAAATTGTGAATTGACTATTGTTTTCCTCCATTCATTTTCAATTAAACACACTATCAATTAAAATTGTAACTCCTCTAATTAAATTATTTTAGAAATAACTTCTATCACTACAAATCCTATAAATAACCATTCCCACATCTTCCTCCACCATATCTCAAATTCTAAATACTTTTTTTAAAAAAATATTTTTGCATGGGTTGAAAACTCATTGTAAGTGTTTTTTTTTTACAACTCATTGTAAGTGTTTAATTATATATTTTGTTGGATATATCTTATATTGTGATTTCAATTTTATTTCTTTGTTTTATGTATTGTTTCCTTTCTTCTTTGTTTTCTTATTAATTTTAATTTTAAATTACATATGATAATTAAAAAAAATTACATTACATATAAAAAATAAAAATTTGATCGCTATACAAAAAAAATATCATGCAGATTCTAGAAATTATTAATTTCGATCATTGCACAATAAGATAATCAAACTAGAGAAATCATCTTTATTCTTTATCTAGATATTTGATTATTTCTTACATATTTATTTTATTTGTAAAAGTATGCAATGTTTTAAGAAAATAAACTATTGTAATACAATAATTAAATTAATTTTCTTTAATTCTCTCTAAGCTCTAAAAAATTGTAATACATATTTTTAGTATACTCATCATTATATTTAGTTCTTGTGATCCAACATATAATTATATGAAGCTCTTGATTGCACTTCATATGATTTCATAGGGAATACATTTAATTTGTTACATACAAAATAATTTGGATTTTAATTATTTTACTCTTTAGTTTTTTTTTTTCAGCATTTAACTCTTTAGTTTATGTATTAGTTTATATCATAGTAAATATTCATTTTCACACACACACACACACACACACACACATATATATATATATATATATATATAATTTGTTCAATTTGCTCTTTATTGGTCAATTTGCTCTATAATGTTTTAAAATATAATATTTCTTTTTAATTAAACTTAAAATTCAACTCATTTAATCATATACATAAATTCATACTTTAAATTTACTATTTACTACTAAATTGTAACTGAAATTACATAAATTGTGAATTGACTATTGTTTTCCTACATTTATTTTCAATTAAACACACTATCAATTATAATTGTAACTCCTCTAATTATTTTTTTTTAGAAATATAACTTCTATCACTTCAAATCCTATAAATAATGATTCTCACATCCTCCTCCACTATATGTCAAATTCTAAATATTTTCTTTCTTTTGTTTATGTTTTTGCATGGGTTGAAAACTCATTCTAAGTGTTTAGTTATATAGTTAGTTGGATATATCTTATATTGAGTTTTCAAAATTTTTTTTGTTTGTTTTATGTATTGCTTCCTTCTTTCTTTGTTTTCTTATTATTTTAATTTTAAATTACATATGTATAATAAAAATTTGATGGCTATACAAAAAAACTTATCATGTAGATTAAAAAAAATATTAATTTTGATCATTGCACATTAAGATAATCAAGCTAAATAAATCATCTATATAGGGAATGTACTTAATCTATATAAACAACTTAAACTGATTTGGATTTTAATTATTTAACTCTTTAGTTTTTTTTTTTTTTTTTGTCAACAACTCTTTAGTTTATGTAGCAATTCATATGATTTTATAGGGAATGTATTTAATTTATATAAAACATTAAACTGATTTGGATTTTAATTATTCAACTCTTTAGTTTATGTATTAGAAGTTAGAACATAAACTGATTTTTTGAATATCATAGTATATACTCATTTTTATTATGTACAATATATAGTATTTGTTTTACCTTGAATAGTCAAAAATATCAAACAAAACTAAGGGCATTTGCATAAATACCCTTTTTACTATACCTTTTTGCAAAAATACAATTTTTGTTGTTCATTTTCGATAATAGTCTTTTTAATATACAACATAACTAAATTTTAACCCTAAACTCCAAATACTAAACTCTACCCCCTCAAAACTATATCCTACATCTAAAATAGAGAATCCAAATCAAAAACAAAAAATTCTAGAAGTTAATTTAACACATTTTAATTGTGTGAAAGATGACAAAAATGAAAATAACCAAAATTTGGTATTTTTGAAAAAGGGTATCAACAAAATGGTATTTCTAACATTATCTCATAAAGAGGTCTATTATGCAGGCTGAACAATAAAAAATAATTTTTTTTTGATAAATATGTATGTATAGTTATATTGAAATACTTTATATAATTTGAATAAATAAAAGTTGATTATTGAATTTAGGAAATTTATTTGTTATATATATATATATATATAGAATTTCAAACATCTTTTCTAATACCACTTTTGAAAACTACGCCTTTTAAAAACTTTATTAAAAATGCCACGAAAAACTGAAATACGTGTAATCTTAGAAAAATATACATAAACTATATATATATATATATATATATATATATATNGTTAGAACATAAACTGATTTTTTGAATATCATAGTATATACTCATTTTTATTATGTACAATATATAGTATTTGTTTTACCTTGAATAGTCAAAAATATCAAACAAAACTAAGGGCATTTGCATAAATACCCTTTTTACTATACCTTTTTGCAAAAATACAATTTTTGTTGTTCATTTTCGATAATAGTCTTTTTAATATACAACATAACTAAATTTTAACCCTAAACTCCAAATACTAAACTCTACCCCCTCAAAACTATATCCTACATCTAAAATAGAGAATCCAAATCAAAAACAAAAAATTCTAGAAGTTAATTTAACACATTTTAATTGTGTGAAAGATGACAAAAATGAAAATAACCAAAATTTGGTATTTTTGAAAAAGGGTATCAACAAAATGGTATTTCTAACATTATCTCATAAAGAGGTCTATTATGCAGGCTGAACAATAAAAAATAATTTTTTTTTGATAAATATGTATGTATAGTTATATTGAAATACTTTATATAATTTGAATAAATAAAAGTTGATTATTGAATTTAGGAAATTTATTTGTTATATATATATATATATATAGAATTTCAAACATCTTTTCTAATACCACTTTTGAAAACTACGCCTTTTAAAAACTTTATTAAAAATGCCACGAAAAACTGAAATACGTGTAATCTTAGAAAAATATACATAAACTATATATATATATATATATATATATATATATATGAGTGTAAAATTTTATATATACTTTATAAATACCTTTTAAAAACCTTTCAAAACCTTATAAATTTGACAAAAACAAAAAAAAACCTTATAAATATTTGGATTGAGTCTCTAAATAGTACGTACTATCTAGAAATATCTTATAAATCTTATAAAACTTTATAATTTTGCGTATTTAGNGATAATAGTCTTTTTAATATACAACATAACTAAATTTTAACCCTAAACTCCAAATACTAAACTCTACCCCCTCAAAACTATATCCTACATCTAAAATAGAGAATCCAAATCAAAAACAAAAAATTCTAGAAGTTAATTTAACACATTTTAATTGTGTGAAAGATGACAAAAATGAAAATAACCAAAATTTGGTATTTTTGAAAAAGGGTATCAACAAAATGGTATTTCTAACATTATCTCATAAAGAGGTCTATTATGCAGGCTGAACAATAAAAAATAATTTTTTTTTGATAAATATGTATGTATAGTTATATTGAAATACTTTATATAATTTGAATAAATAAAAGTTGATTATTGAATTTAGGAAATTTATTTGTTATATATATATATATATATAGAATTTCAAACATCTTTTCTAATACCACTTTTGAAAACTACGCCTTTTAAAAACTTTATTAAAAATGCCACGAAAAACTGAAATACGTGTAATCTTAGAAAAATATACATAAACTATATATATATATATATATATATATATATGAGTGTAAAATTTTATATATACTTTATAAATACCTTTTAAAAACCTTTCAAAACCTTATAAATTTGACAAAAACAAAAAAAAACCTTATAAATATTTGGATTGAGTCTCTAAATAGTACGTACTATCTAGAAATATCTTATAAATCTTATAAAACTTTATAATTTTGCGTATTTAGAAATGAATATTTTTGAAAATGGATAGATGAGAGAAACATTTCTAAAAATATTGGCAAACTTTATAATTATTAAATTAATTAAAATTAGTTAACATAACTAATACAGCAATCCGCACATATGCGCAGACTTTTACCTAGTATTTATGTTCAAAAGAATCAGTTGTCTTCAACAAAACAATCTCCTCCACAATGCACAAAGGATAGTTCTCAAGATCGTCTTCAAAGTCATCGACCATGAGCTTCGGAATATCATCAATGCTAGAAGGCTTAGGAAACATTGGCAAAAGCTACTGATTCTTTGGATTGGTTAACCCCCAAATCTTTCTTAACTCTATTGTAGCTNTTAATTGTGTGAAAGATGACAAAAATGAAAATAACCAAAATTTGGTATTTTTGAAAAAGGGTATCAACAAAATGGTATTTCTAACATTATCTCATAAAGAGGTCTATTATGCAGGCTGAACAATAAAAAATAATTTTTTTTTGATAAATATGTATGTATAGTTATATTGAAATACTTTATATAATTTGAATAAATAAAAGTTGATTATTGAATTTAGGAAATTTATTTGTTATATATATATATATATATAGAATTTCAAACATCTTTTCTAATACCACTTTTGAAAACTACGCCTTTTAAAAACTTTATTAAAAATGCCACGAAAAACTGAAATACGTGTAATCTTAGAAAAATATACATAAACTATATATATATATATATATATATATATATATATGAGTGTAAAATTTTATATATACTTTATAAATACCTTTTAAAAACCTTTCAAAACCTTATAAATTTGACAAAAACAAAAAAAAACCTTATAAATATTTGGATTGAGTCTCTAAATAGTACGTACTATCTAGAAATATCTTATAAATCTTATAAAACTTTATAATTTTGCGTATTTAGAAATGAATATTTTTGAAAATGGA
>NC_025693.1:3224425-3244671 GCF_000633955.1 Camelina sativa
AGGGTGTTCTTAGAGTATAAATATTGTAAAAATAATGTAAGATCAGTAGTTAAGAACTTTTGTTAAAAAGTTAGTTATTGGGAGAACATGTGTAAGATCTTAAGATTTAATAATATCATATTCTTAAACATATTACAATTATAATAATTTAGAAAATAACATTTTAATTGGAAACTCAAAAAACTTAACTAGAATTCAAAATACATTACCAAGTTTTTATGAAAAAAAAAAACATTTTAAATAATTTTGTATACATCCATTACCAAAGAAGAGTGATCAACTTTGAACTACAAGTTATAAGACTGAGCAACTATATCCCAACACAATTACCAAATTGAAGAAAACTGAAAATCTTTGTGGTGGTGGTGAACCTCTCATTCTAATTCAGTGCTCTCCGAACCGTGCGGGAAGGTTTGAACATTTTTTTGTCAAATTCAACTTCACCACCACACTTATTCCCAACTACCAATCTAAAAAATTGACTCGAGAGTCCATTACAATGTTGTCAGTTAAAGTTCATAACATTTCTACTACCAAAAGGTTGAGAAGCCGGAACAGGCCGGTTAGTTGTCGAATTACTGCTTCCTTGCCGCCATTGGTACCAGAACTTCTCCAACTCACACTACTATTCCTTTGAAACCCACCTCCATTGGTACCAGAACTTCTCCAACTCACACTACTATTGCTCCTAATCATCTTCGGATCAAACCCTTTTCTTGATTCTACATTCCACGACCCTGAAAACGTCCCCTTCTTGTTGCATTCCATAGTAGTCCCTGCATTCTCTCGGACACCCATCTCAATGTTCTCAACAGAGCAATCATCTCTCGGACACCCATCTCAATGTTCTCAACAGAGCATTCCATAGTAGTCCCTGCATTCTCTCGGACACCTTATCAGAGGATTGCACGAGAGCCATTTCCATCTGCTTCTTAACTGACATGTTCTCCATCCACACACACTCAAGCTCAGATTCCGTAATAGACTTCTCTTTCACCAATGCATTGATCTGCTCCGCCCTCGCTTTCGCTTCCTCCATAACCTCATCAAGATTCCTCTCTAACCTAATAACCTGATCACGTAACCCCACCTCTTCCTTTGTCAAGCTCTTCACAGTCTCATTCAAACTTCCCAACTTTTTCTCCAACTCAACGATCGTCTCGTTTTGATCACGTTTAACCATCTCTATCTCCATCTTCTCTCTAATAACCCCTTTGATCTCACTCTTCAAACCATCAATCTCCCTAATCTTATCCTCAAGGTTCTTCTCCATTTCACTCCTCTCCTTACTAACCCTCTCAATCAACTCATCTCTCTTTTTCCTCTTCTTCACCAATCTACCATTCTCAGATTTCAATCTCCCAACTTCTTCACCCAAACTCACTTCTTTCATCTCCAACCTCACCACACACTCCTTCAACAGATTCATCTCCTCACTCTGCAAATCAAACTCACTCTTAATCAAATCCCTCTCACCACAAACCCTACTAAACTCATCCCTCTCACTCTCTAACTTCCCAATCAAAACACTAGCTTCTCCTTTCCGGAACGGGTCAGCTCAGCCTCCAACGCATCTTTCGCCTGGAAGAGAGATTCAATCTGCTGCCTCTTCTCCATGGTTTGCTGGAGAAGAATCCCATTGAGTGACTTCAAATTCTGAAACTTTTCCTCCGACGAGTCATGGTCCTCCATTGAAGACTCACGACTCAGCTCCGCTGCCGGTTTCTTGTAGGTGACCGGAGCTTTCTGGCTCTGCATTTGTTGTTGCTTGGCTCTGCATTTGTTGTTGCTCAACGGATGCTCCATTGGTGTTACGAGNTTTCCTCTTCTTCACCAATCTACCATTCTCAGATTTCAATCTCCCAACTTCTTCACCCAAACTCACTTCTTTCATCTCCAACCTCACCACACACTCCTTCAACAGATTCATCTCCTCACTCTGCAAATCAAACTCACTCTTAATCAAATCCCTCTCACCACAAACCCTACTAAACTCATCCCTCTCACTCTCTAACTTCCCAATCAAAACACTAGCTTCTCCTTTCCGGAACGGGTCAGCTCAGCCTCCAACGCATCTTTCGCCTGGAAGAGAGATTCAATCTGCTGCCTCTTCTCCATGGTTTGCTGGAGAAGAATCCCATTGAGTGACTTCAAATTCTGAAACTTTTCCTCCGACGAGTCATGGTCCTCCATTGAAGACTCACGACTCAGCTCCGCTGCCGGTTTCTTGTAGGTGACCGGAGCTTTCTGGCTCTGCATTTGTTGTTGCTTGGCTCTGCATTTGTTGTTGCTCAACGGATGCTCCATTGGTGTTACGAGACACTTTCTTCTTCGCCATTAGAACAAAAGTGGCGGCTGAGATTTTTAGGGTTTGGGGAGTCTCAGGGTTTTGCTTTAAACGGCTAAGCGAGAGAGAGAAGAAAAAATTAGGGTTAGGAGACGAGGAGATCGGTCGCCTCGGTGTTTCAATGGCCGGACAGAGGAGACGATGGTGTTTGCGAGAGAAGAAGAAAAAATTATGTTTGAAGCAAATGAAAAACGTCTCCTCTCTTTCTTTCAGAGCGTGACACGTCACCTTTAGATCAATAGAAGAACTGATCTTATTCAAGATCAATTGGGCTGATCTTATGAGTACTGTTCAATTAATTTTAATTTTAAAAGCCTTAAGATCACCCAAGTGATGCCCCGATAAATATGGCCTTAATTACTCTTTTGATCTTTAGCCAAAAAAAAATGTTCAAAAGAAGCAAAATAAAATATTATACAAAACCTCTTACAACACTAAGTTTGCATATATATATATATATATATATGTCAACATCTTTTTTTTTCATCATAACTACTTTTATTTCTTTTATATCATCAACACATAGCTACTTACAAAGTACTAAGTAAAAAATATATTAAACCAACCAATAAAGATAAAAATATATTTATATATTTTTTATTTTATTTTTGTTGACTATACATGTTATCTATTTAGTAAATATTAAGACTAATCATATATAAGTTTTACCTTTTTCCTTTCTTATTAGAACAAATTTTAAACTACATAAATGATATTCAAAATAGATATAAAACAGCATTTGTGTTTAAAAAAAAAAAAAAACTAAAACATTATAATACTTTTGCATACTATATCTTATATCTATCAATGTATAGCTATTTAAATGATTAGTAAGTTTAAAACAATCGGTTCAAATATACTCACGCCGGGTTAATAGCTTTTTTCTTTTGGTAGTGGACTGGAAGACAAACGTCTCCCAGAATTTATTAAAAATAAAAATTACACAGCAACAACATAACGTAGATACATAGAACCCGATTCACCCTACTCAATTCCGAGAGGATAATATTCAAAGAAGAAAAACCTAACGATAAAGAGAAAGCATGGTTAGTCAATCTATCTGCTAGACATTTATCCTCTCTTTAAACATGAGAAAAACAAACTAACCAATTCTTTGCGAAAAAGCCATGGAACAATCATACTAGGAAAAACAAGGAATGTATACTAATCCCTGTATTTAGAAAATCTACCACTACCTCCGAGTCCACTTCCAACTCAAGACACCTGACACCCTTCTCCCCAAGCGATACACAAACTGTAATAGACGCCCCAATGCTCTGCTAGAGTTGCCAAACATCGCCCTATATTCAAAGCAAACCCCCCACACTACTAATAGTTTAGTGTATTTTAAATGGATTTTCCGAAAATATAATTTAGTGTTAAACGCATTTTGTGTTAAATTATTGCAATGTACAGATGACCTACATAATTACATTTTTTTTTGGGGGGATACTCGTCGTTATAATGGGCCTCATTGATTTACAGGCCCATTAAAGTGTTTCTTCCTCAAAATCTTTTTGGTCCGTTGCTTATTTTTCACCGGAGGAAAAAAAAAAATGTTGCAGAAGATTTCTCCGTCACGTTTTTTATTTAACGGCGATAAATTAACGCCTCGAAAATACTTCGCCGGAGCTCCGACGAAGTTCACCACTTTCCCGCTCTCAGGTTTCTCCTCTTTCTTTGTTTGTTTATTTCGTCAAGTTCGTGTTTAGGTTTTGGAGAAATTGATAATGATGAAGGGATTAGTGAAATTGGAATCTCTGAATCATTCAATTTCGTATTATAAGGTTTATGTATTGTTTTGTTGCAGGCAAGAAGAAACCATCTTCTCTGAGAATAAAAAGGTACTTGTTATAACAAAATTGAATAATCATGAAGGTGTGACATTATTGATTTTTAATATATAGTTTTTCAACAAATTAATGTCTTAATTAGATGCATAATTTGTAGGATTCAACAGCTTCAGAACTCATTAGAAGATAGAATAAATCCACCTCTAGTATGTGGAAGAGTATCACCTCGTCTACTTGTGCCTGATCATATACCAAAGCCTACATATGTTGAGTCTAGTGATGTACCAAAGATATCAAGTGAACTTCAGATTCCTGACTCTATAGGCATTGTGAAAATGAAGAAAGCTTGCGAGCTCGCTGCTCGTGTGTTAGACTATGCAGGAACTTTGGTTAGAGTAAGTTAAAAAAAGATTGTGAAATCTCTAAATTTGATTGAACCCTTTTGGTTTGATGGCTTTTTGTTTGTTTTGTTTGCAGCCATTTGTTACTACAGATGAAATTGACAAGGCAGTGCATCAGATGGTTATTGAGTCTGGTGCTTATCCTTCACCTCTTGGTTATGGTGGGTTTCCGAAAAGTGTTTGTACTTCGGTTAATGAATGTATGTTCCACGGGATACCTGATTCTCGTCCCCTACAGGTTTGTAGTAGTATGAAGCTGCTTTTTTTTTAAGTATGAGAATTTCTCTTGTATGTAGTATATATCACTAATCATTCCTTGTTTTCAGAATGGAGATATAGTAAACATCGATGTCGCGGTTTACTTGGATGTAAGTCTTTCTTTTAAAGCTTCTTTTGCTACTCTGCTATAAGTTTTTAATGTAACACCTTCAATCAGGGATATCATGGAGATACGTCAAAGACTTTCTTATGCGGAGACGTTGATGAAAGCCTTACACAGCTTGTGAAGGTTAATGGATTCTCCTTTGTTTTTTTTTGCTTTACTTCTTAATTTTTTTTTAAACCATTAGAGATTGTTCTAAACAGGTCACACAAGAATGCTTGGAGAAAGGTATATCGGTTTGTAAAGATGGAGCAAGCTTCAAACATATTGGGAAGATAATTAGGTAGTAATTATTAGTTCTAACCGGATTTAAATAAGATTTATATAGAGAAGTTAGGAGGATCAGTTTTGATTATTTTCAGTTTCCAACAGTGAGCATGCTGCAAAGTATGGCTATAATATGGAACGTTTCATCGGTCATGGTGTAGGAACGGTATTACACTCGGAACCTCTTATATATCTTCATAGTAACTGTAAGTATCGAATAGGGCTTTTCCGCAACAGCTCTTCCTATTGTTGAGCTTTCTCTGAAAAAGTCTTCCCTATTGTGTAGATGATTATGAACTTGAATATATGATTGAAGGTCAAACGTTTACGCTCGGTGAGCATTCTCTATATAAAATTTGGTGAATGCATTTATACTTTTTTTACAAATTTATTTGTTTCCTTTGTTAACAGAACCAATTCTCACCATTGGAACGACCGAGTTTGTAACATGCCCAGACAAATGGACAATTGTGACAGCAGATGGTGGTCCAGCCGCACAGTTTGAGCATACAATTCTTATTACCACAACTGGTGCAGAAATTCTAACCATAGCATCATGAACTATATCACAATGTTCTAGAATTTACATCATTAACCATTTAGAAAGTGTAAAACAAAGCAGTTTTTCACCTTCCCACCAAACCCTAGACCTTTTGAAGGTTGGGGTTTGAGAGATTCGCCAATCTTACAAGATTCATATATTCGATGAATTAAAGTACGACAAGATATGTTATAACTGGAAGTATGTCAAGATTGAAGATACCATCAAATATATTCTTTAGAGTTGCCTTCCTAGACAATATAATTTTTGCAGTCAACCAAAAATATAAAATCTGGTGCTGTAAGACTAGGGAAGGAAGTAGAAATTGGAAAAAAATTTAAAACCAAGTCGAAGATTTCTCGGACATTATATTTCACAGGGAACATATCTAGTCCGTGGACTTAAAAAGGAGCAATTTGGTGGATTAGTTTATTATACACAGCTTAGCATTGGTCAACATTCACCTTCAACTCGGATGGACTACTCTAAATATGATAGTTGCAAAAACAAAAGGCTCGTGGAATATTGTGGAGATATGTGCATTTGTTCATAAACTTACCGTAAGTCATGAAAATTATAACGAGAGAACCGTCGGTTTAAAACTTTGTTAAGATGTACGAGGATTTGGTAAAATGGGTTGAGGTTAGTTCCTTGGGAGACAACGCACTCATTGTGGCTTGGACGGTTGTTTTATGGTCGTAGCCTGCGACTATTACAGGTAAGTTATTTTCGATTCCTTTCAGTTATATATGGTTAATCTACTTAGGTACAATATATTTTGGGTTATTTATGTTTATATATTCATCTAACCGACCCATAACCGGAAATAACCGAAAAGTAATTTCAAAAATTTTAAAAATTTCAAATAGTTATCATATTAGTATATCCAAATTACCACCTTAAACCAAACACAATAGAACCAAAACCAAACTGTTAAATTAAAACCCATAATGTTGGAAATATGAACCCTACAACTCAAACACTAGCCCTAACCCCTAAATGTCATGTTTTACACATTCTGATTAGAATGTGTAAAAACCACTATTTGTTTATAATTATTACTTTTTATTGGTTATAATAATAATAATATTCATATTTCCATTCTAAATTTAAATTTTGAGTTATAATAATTTTAATTTACGAATATTTAATAAGTCAGCCGTATAAGTCAATAACTCAGCCATGTTAGTCAATTGGTGGAAATTTTTTTATTCCTTTTATTCAAAATTTGAATTCAAATTTTTTAATTATTTTCAATAATATATTGTGAGAGAAGCTGACTTTATGAATTTATTATGCGTGTGGATCTGAGCAGGCACAAAATTAGAGATTGTTCGCATTTCCCCAATAACACTTTTTGNCACAGCTTAGCATTGGTCAACATTCACCTTCAACTCGGATGGACTACTCTAAATATGATAGTTGCAAAAACAAAAGGCTCGTGGAATATTGTGGAGATATGTGCATTTGTTCATAAACTTACCGTAAGTCATGAAAATTATAACGAGAGAACCGTCGGTTTAAAACTTTGTTAAGATGTACGAGGATTTGGTAAAATGGGTTGAGGTTAGTTCCTTGGGAGACAACGCACTCATTGTGGCTTGGACGGTTGTTTTATGGTCGTAGCCTGCGACTATTACAGGTAAGTTATTTTCGATTCCTTTCAGTTATATATGGTTAATCTACTTAGGTACAATATATTTTGGGTTATTTATGTTTATATATTCATCTAACCGACCCATAACCGGAAATAACCGAAAAGTAATTTCAAAAATTTTAAAAATTTCAAATAGTTATCATATTAGTATATCCAAATTACCACCTTAAACCAAACACAATAGAACCAAAACCAAACTGTTAAATTAAAACCCATAATGTTGGAAATATGAACCCTACAACTCAAACACTAGCCCTAACCCCTAAATGTCATGTTTTACACATTCTGATTAGAATGTGTAAAAACCACTATTTGTTTATAATTATTACTTTTTATTGGTTATAATAATAATAATATTCATATTTCCATTCTAAATTTAAATTTTGAGTTATAATAATTTTAATTTACGAATATTTAATAAGTCAGCCGTATAAGTCAATAACTCAGCCATGTTAGTCAATTGGTGGAAATTTTTTTATTCCTTTTATTCAAAATTTGAATTCAAATTTTTTAATTATTTTCAATAATATATTGTGAGAGAAGCTGACTTTATGAATTTATTATGCGTGTGGATCTGAGCAGGCACAAAATTAGAGATTGTTCGCATTTCCCCAATAACACTTTTTGTAATATCGAAAAACGTTGTAATTGGATAAGTTATTGGAATATGACAGAACGAAAGACCAACGAAAGAAAGAAGAATATTTTCATATCTTATAACTCAGCCGTATGAAGTACATAATTCAACCGTAATTCATAACTCAGCCGTAACATATATGTTTATTTCATATTTACTTATAACTCAGCCGTGTGAAGTATATAACTCAGCTGTAACTTAACCGTAAATTAGCCATAACTTTGAAAATAGACAAATCAATGTTTTACATAACCAAGTACAATTCCTACCAAAAGGAATCCAAATATTTTACATAACCAAGTACAATTCCTACCAAAAGAAATCCAAATGCTTTACATATCCAAGTACAATTACTACCAAATTAAAAGAAATCAAAATGTTTTACATATCCAAGTACAATTCCTACCAAAAGAAACAAAACGAAGGACATAATGCATTATTTAAACTGACTCATAAAATCAGGTGCCTCATCGTAGATTTTTGCTGCCATTTTAACCCGTATAGCCTGGATATTTTGATCACAGATACCATCAAAAGACAAACCAAGCGCTAGACATTCTACAAAATTTAGAGCGTACACGGCACAATCACCAACTTGTACGTTTTGAGGGACCTTGGAGACACTCCTCCTCCTGAAGGTAAACTGACTGAAACTAGGTGTACAATATTTGTGAGAAACTATATCGTTCATCATTGCTGGAATCATCCGCGTAAACACCCTACAAGCATTCAAAATTTTACTATCACTTTCTTTGGTTACTTGTCCCACAATGCTATCATAGCAATCAATATGCCCCCTGATGAGATCCACGTGTAGCGCCACCCAGTGATCGCCTCCAGTTTGTGGAGTAATATACAGGTGATCCACTTCATATTAGTCGGTTGATCTTGTGGAAGCAAACCGCTAACTAACTCTTCATAACTATTGCCTTTGAATTTAAACATTTTGGGTTTTATCTCGAACTGAGCATAGTCACGAATCATCATACTGGTGAACCACGGGTCTACAAACGCAATGCGTTTGTTGTGGAATGGGAAGGGATCTCGTTTGTACCTATTCCTGAGGAGTCGTATAAATGCGCCCATGTGCTGTAAAAAAGAAAACTGAGTAGTAAACAATAACTCAGCCATAATGTAAGATAACTCAGACAACGACAACAATAACTAAGCCATAATGTAAAATAACTCAGCCGTAATGTAAGATAACTCAGCCATAATGTAAGATAACTCAGCCATAATGTAAGATAACTCAGCCGTAAACAATAATAACTCAGACATCAAGTTAAACTTACTTCATCAGACAGCCACCCAAAGTTGGTCTCCTTCACTGGCCAGTTCTTTCTTTCGGTGATGAGAACCCTATAGAATTCAATATCGACTGTTGCATTGCCTAATGGTTGATTCCTAACAAACAAATAAACACAGGTTAATATAATGCTAACAAGCTATGATTAACAAGGGTCTAAAGGGTCATACTCGTCTGTCTTTAGGTACTCCAAAAGTTTTTGCAACTTGAACCGATCAACCGGTGCCAGAAGATCATATATTCCAGCTGCAGGTACACATTTCTTCTTCATGCACGTCAGTCCGTTATCTCCAATATAAGGAAAAATCCTTGCTGGATGATCTTGTTGTGTATTCAATGCACTCCCATCCGGAGACAGCTTAACACTCTCCAGCCTTAAAGCTTTAATTCTATCAAGCCTAATCTTTTTCTCCTCATCATCCTCAGATTTAGTTCAAGGAATTCGTTTTCAGCCATAAACGTGTAACATCCGCGAACCAATTTTTAAGGTTTTGGTGTGGGTGTCGATCGACACCCTTGGTGTATCGACCGACACCATGTTTTCTGGTTTGGTCCGGTTCGTTTTAATTGCTGTTTGGTTTGGTTTGGTTCAAGGAAAATCCCTAAATCGTGTTATAAGTGGAGAAGCGACAAATTAAGGGTTTTAGGGTGTCTTGTCGCCGTTTTCAGAGATAGAAAGAGAGGAGAGAGCCTATTGTGGTGTGAAGGAGATTAAAGGAGAAAGATCAGAATCGTTAGGGTTTGGGAGGAAACAGTTTCGGCATATCAAATCGTTCTCAAAGGTAATGAAATTAGGTAGGTTTATTCCCAAGTCTTTCATCGTCATTCGCCTTTTTACAGAAGTAGATTTGGATTTAAACTCGATGAGTTATTGGCAGTTTCGTGAGACACGTTTTCTCAGACGCGAGTTGGAACCATCGGAGATTGTAACTGAGATCGTGGTCTCGTGTGGTGCCTGATCGTGCTGACATTTTGTGGGAAGCTTCGTGACGTCTAGGGTAGCTTTTCACCGGAGCGATTTGATAGTTAACGGTTGGTTTTTATTTTAGGGTTTCGTCTTTGAGACTGTTTTTTCTGATGTTTCTGTCCAGTTTTGCTATAAGTCGTTTTTGGTTGTCTGGCTTGTTGTAGGGCGTTTCTGGGCTGTTTCAGACGTTTGGAGGGTCTCAACTGGTTGTATTGGTTGTTATAATCAGTTGATAAGGTGAGTGCTTGACCATGGTTGATCTAAGCATGAGATCTCTCTTGTTTGGGTGTTTTCTTTGCTGTTTGTGTTGTTTTGTTGCTTGGGTTCGTTGCTTTTGTGATTCCCAGTGATTTCCGAGGTAATTGGGTGAGTTTGAGACGGATTCGAAATGATTTGGAAGGGGAGTTCGACGTTCGTGTTCGCGCAGATCGTGTCTGCAGAAGAGGCATCGGTCGACACTGTTTAGCATCGGTCGACACCATTGTTTGTAGTATCGATCGACACCGTGAGGCATCGGTCGACACTGGTCTCAGCCGAGACTTGTTTTCCTGGTTTGATGTATTGTTGTGTGTTGTTTGTTTTGCTTAAACATGAGGGTCTCATATGCTTGTGTGTATAACCTAGTAGATGGGAGGACGGCCTCACTAAGTATTTATGATAATACTTACGCATCTCAATTGTTGTTTGTGGTGTGCAGGTAAAGGCAAAAGTGTGATCGTGGAATCATGGCGATGAGGAGGAGGATGATCTAGGGTCTCGTTTGTGTGTTATTGGATTTGTTGGTTATGTTGTTGGAACCTTGGTTAGTGTTATGGTAGGTTGCCGGATAGAATGGTTAGGAATGTTATTGTATTGATGATTTGTTGGTTTTGTATTATTGGTATGTTTCCGCTGTGCTTAATGTTATTGCTGGTTTAATGTTGAGTTGTGGTTTGGGTTGGTTAATTAAGTAGTATGGGATGCTTAATTATATATTGTTTTTAATTATTAAAAAAAAAAAGGGGTCGGGTTGTTTCAAAACGGGTCTGTCATATCACATGCACTGCTGTCAGCAGTGTCGGCACCATCGTTTGCACCAGCTTCGGCTTTTTCTTCAGCTTTATTCAAGACTGCATCAGCTTCTCCCTCATTCAAACCAGGTGCTACAAATTACAACGGCCTCACAGCAGTAGGCTTAGTAGTCTTTCTAACTCTTTTCTTTTGCTGATTATCTCCAACCTCCTCGGCTTTTGCCTTCTTTACCGCTAATTCTTTGGCCTTCTACTGCCGCCGACTCTTTAGCCTTCTGTGTCGCCAACTCTTTGGCATTCTTTGCTGCCAACTCTTTGGCCTTCTTTGCCTCTATTTCTTTGGCATTTTTCCTCGTGTAAGGCCTTTGTTTCATAGCAGTTGGTTTCGTAGCAGCTGGAGACTTCTCAATGAAATCAAGAGGATCATCTTTATCAAACTTATTGTTTTGATTCTTACTGACCCCAGCCAAACCACTGTCATCACCAGATTTCTTTACCTGTATAACATAGCGAAGACAATTAAGATAATGATAATTCAACCTAAACATTCTGGAAAATCAGCCATAGATTTAACATAAATAAGACATTACCGGAGGACTGGTGACAGAGTAGTTATGTTGCATTTTTCCTGGAACTTTTGGTGTCTGTAGTTTTGCCAAAAGGTCCGGTGGTACCAGGTCCTTTATTTTGAAATTTGAACACGCATCAGTCGTGTTTTGGCCAGTTTGCCCAACACCCATGGAATACACGTGCTCTTTCATCTGTTTGAGTTCACTCTCAAAAGATCCAAGCCTGGTTCCAAACCTTTCATTCATCCTCAATTCTATTCTATCTCCAATCTTCTTCTCGAGATTCATAGACATATTTGTATCAATGGTGTCAAACCTTGAGGTTAAATTATACACCAACTCAACGAGAGTTCTAACTGACACATCTTCCCCAACATCTTCCTCCTCACTAGTACACTGAAACAAATACACAAACCGTCGTAAACAAGCTAACGAAAGGTTACATAAAATATAAACTGACTATACACCATATCACTTAACTTTATTCCTTTCTTCTTCTTCTTCTTCCTCCTCTTCTGTGCAGCTCCTTCACCAGATTCACCACCCTGACTGTTGGAAACTTCCACCTTCTGGACTTTCTGCTTCTTTGCGGGTGGAGATTCAGACTCAACAGCTGCTTTAGCTTTTAGCTTTTTCTTCTTATCACTCCCCTTAACATCCCAAAACCTTTAACAAACTTATCCTCATGTATGTTTTGGATAAGGCGATCAAGTGCTGGGTCGTCTTCTTGATCTGGCCACATATGAAATAGCTCGCGTACATCATCCTTCATAACCATTTTACTCACACGCAACTGTAACATAAGAGATTATGAAACCCATCAGTAAGTTTTAACTCAGCCATCACTAAATCATAACTCAGCCATCACAAACCATAACTCAGCCATTACTAATTCATAACTCAGCCATTACTAAATCATAACTCAACCATTACTAAATCATAATTCATCCATTACTAAATCATAACTCAGCCATCACAAACCATAACTCAGCCATTACTAAATCATAACTCAGCCATTACTAAATAATAACTCAGTCATTACTAAATAATAACTCAGCCATTACTAAACAATCACTCAACCACTAATAAACCTTACCTCACCAAGCGCTTTGATCTCTTCAGCAATTACCGATTCCATCGTTGAACGTGTACGGTTTTCACCCCATTGAAGCACCGGTATGCCACCATTTTCAGTGTTTGCATTCCCAAATCATTCTCCAAAGCATTTGACTGACTCATACACCCAAGCCTGTAACACGGGTGTAAAACCACGAAGGCTAAGGGTGTACAACTTTTCCTTAGGCCTCAACATCTTTATAGAATCAACAAGAGCTTCAAATGCTAACCGACCCCACGAATGTGTTTTCATGGCTTCATCATCAAAAACTCTTTTCGCACTTTCAAATGGTATTCTAGAATTATGATGCAAGGCATAAAGTCCAATGGCTTGAAGAAACAACAGCCCCAACCATTTACGGGGATTAGGAAACCATCCCCGACACACTTTTAATCCTTCCATGAGTTCATCTAACGTTGGACCTTCCTCACCAGACACATTCAAAAGTCTGAAGAACGCTTTGTAGTCCTCTTTAGGTTCAAACTTTTCTGTAGGCATTGTGTGTATGTTTAACCCCGTGATATGAGCAAATTCATTCAAGCCAAACCTGATAGGTTGACCACCAAGGAGAAACCAAAACTCCTTCTTATGTATTCTTAACTGGTTACATAGTAGGAAATGTACAACCTTACCAGACCACACGAATTCACCATCAACTAGCTTAGCAATTATTCCAATAGGTAAATTCTTCGTTTGATTCCACACATCATGCCCTATTGATTCCCTAATCTCAGAGAAATCTACCATCTTGAAATTGTTATTAATTTGTTTACCATCTAGAATAGACTTTCCTTCTGGGTAAAGTCTTAAGGGGAAATCCCTTGCTTGTTCTTCAGAAATAACCTTAGCCATATGATAAATATAATTCAGCAGTAAAGCATAAAATAAATCAGCCATAACATATGACAAAGTCAGCCGCAAAGCATATAATAACTCAGCCACAACTACATAACTCAGTCGTAAAGAATAAAATAACTCAGCCGTCAATATATAACTCAGTCGTAAAGCATAAGATAACTCAGCCCCAAATACATTATTAACCATAACTTAACCGTAAATCATAACTCAGCCACATCAACAAACAAACTCAGCCACATGCATTAATAAATCATAAATCAGTCGTAAAACATACAGTAACTCAACCATCGAATCGAATAGATCTAACAGATCAGCCATCATATGTAAATAAACAACGGCGACAATCAGCTGTAAACTATCGATAAAAACCCTCAATCAGCCGCAAAACTCAAAAATAAAGATTCGACACATACCGGAACTCGAAGACGAGACAGCTTAGATGGAAATGAACATGACAGTGACGACGAAGAGAGAAAAAGCGAATGAGGATATCGAGTGAAGACGGCGAGAAATGACGGCGAGAGAGTAGAGAAAGACAGAATATCGCCGGCGGAATCAGGGTTCGTCGACGAGAGAGAGAGAGAGTTTTCGCTGACGAAAGAGAGAGAGAGATTTTTTTTTCGCGGTTTGTGAACAGTGAAAACTTTTCACATTCCCTCTCTTTTGATATAAACAAAGGAAACTGTCGATTATGGGAAAAAAAACTGTAGAATGACGTGGAAAATCAAAAATGATGTGTATTTTAATTTGCTGATGTGTACTTTTTTTTTTAATCAAAATCGAAAAACTAAACCCAAGGGATAAATTGTAATTACATCGAGGACACAAAACATTTGAGCAATTTTCAGAAATTGTTAGATATGAGGAATAAATCAACTTTTAGAGTACATCTAAGTAATTCTTTCTTTTCATTAAACCTATCTCTTATCCTAATCCTAACTTGATAAGGATCTCTAAGGCTTCAAGGTATGGTGAAGCTTATCCAACATTTTTAAGGTCGTAGCATGCGACTATTATGGATGTTTGAAGAACTCTATCTACTTCTCTTATCTTGATAAAGTGAACAGCGAAATTGTTAAAGTTTTGAAGCTTAATGATGGTATAGTTTCATCGAGATGACAGATACTTCTTCTCAAAGTTGTTTTGACATGTTCTCTCCTCCCTTCCTCTGAAAATATTAATTATCTTTAATTTGTATCTTGTTTTAATTATTGCATATAATAAACACTAATTGTGTTGATATATCATGGTTTTTGTGGTTTTTAACCATGATATAAAGAGTCTTTTAGTGTCTTTTCATTTGTTTCTAGATTGTTTTTGAGTCTTTACAGGTTTTTAGCATGGAAGGAGCAAAGTGGAGCAATTTGGATCAGTTTGGAGCAACAATCCGCAAGAAATCAACTTGGAATCGATCAGAGGAGATGGTGTCGATCGACACTGCCTTAGAATCGATCGACACCCAGTCCAAACCGACAAGAGAGCCAAATTTGGAAGTTTTACAAAGTTGCCCGAAGTTTTCTATATTTGCAAGACTAGTCCCTGACGTGTTTTAGGACATATATATATAGTTTTTAGGTTTTCCAAACCCTTAAGTTTTATTCTATCAAGTTTTATTTTTCCTGCAACCCTGTGAGATTTTTGAGAGCTTTTGGAGAGAGAGAGATCTGAACTGCTTTGAGAGAAGAATTTTTAAACTCCTTTCTTACTCTTTTAATCTCTATTGCTTATTATTCAAAATTATGTTTTGTTCTTTATTGAATATGTCTGAGTAGTTTGCTTGTTAGGTTTAGGGTTTTTCACAGGGATTTTATGAATTATTAGATCTGTTATTTAGGATTCATTATCTATCTAGATCTTCATCTTAGGTTGTTCTTCATATTAATCCTTGATTGGCCATCTAGAATTAATACTTTAGGAAAATAAATTGATATGAGAATATAATTAATTTTCCTGATAAAACCTTTTGATGAGCAAAATTATTTCTTGCAAAGAGATTTGATTTAATAATTTTGTGAACAATCTAAACCTGATTTTATTGCTGATTTATTACCTAGAATTTTACAAAGAGATTTGGATTTTCTGGTTTTAAATTTAGATATTATTTGCAGTGAGAACTGATTTAATTTACAAAAGTGTTTAGAGTTCTAGATCTGTTCTTAATTGTTTGAATCCTAATTTATTGATTGATTTAATATTTCATAATTTCCTGAGAAATTCCCTAGGCCTAGCTTTTTGATCTCCTGAATTTACAATAGTCTTTAATATTAATATTTTGCATTGCTTTTGTTTTAATTTAATTTAATCTGTTTAGCATAATTGAAAAACTCTATAATTTATTGTGTAGTCTTGAGTCCTTGTGGAATTCGACCCCTAAGTACTGCAGTGATCTCTTAATTTGAGAGAGTAGCTCTAGGGTAAATTTGAGCATATCAAATTTTGGCGCCGTTGCCGGGGACTCTTTGATCTACCATTAGATTTGAGTTTTTGATTTTGTCTAAATTTTTCTTTTTATTTTCAAACTAACACGCTTTTGTTTTCTTCTCTCTTGTGTGTTTCAGGTGTATGCCTAATAAGCCTAACACAAGGAGCAACAAGACTGGTCCAATTCTGAAGCTTTCAAACCAAGAGTTGGGAAAACTTGAGCGTGAGAACCGAAAAGCAGCCAAATCTCTGAAGATGGTTAACCCAATCATTCTGATGCGAGATGAGGATGGTGCTTTGAGGGATCAAGAGGGCCACTTGCGCAATGAGCAGGGCCAAAAGATTGATGCTGAGGGCAATGTGATTGCTGAAATTGCTGTTGTCGACGAACCAGCTGATGGTGTCGACGGTGTCGATCGACACCAACCAGGTGGCATCGATCGACACCCACCTGCAGACGTGCGTGGAGCTGCCAACCACGTACAGAACCCAGTTCGACGACAGGAGCAAAACCGCGATCTGATCAGGACCATTGCTGACTACAACTGGGCTGATCTTGTGTATGAGAACCGGTCTGCAATTGTTCCTCCACCATTCCAGAGGAATGACTTTGAGCTGAAGCCTGCTTACTTTCAACTGGTTGGACAGAGACCTTTCTCTGCTTTGCCCAATGAGAAGCCTCTGGACCATATTGAGCATTTTGAGGATCTTGTGACTAGCATCAAGGCTAATGGGGTGACTGAGGACTTCATATTCTGCAAGCTCTTCCCATACTCACTTGCAGGAGAGGCATCTCAGTGGTTGAAGCAGTTGCCAGCTGGATCTTTGACATCTTGGCAACAAGTCAAAGTGGCTTTCCTCAACCATTTCTATGATGATGCAATGTCAGATGAGTTGAGAGTCAAGCTATCCACTTTCAAGCAAAGACCAGATGAAGCTTTCAAGGCAGCTTGGGTGAGATTCAAAGCTTATCAGAGGGATTGTCCACACCATGGTTTTTCAAGGGTACAATTGCTGAGTATCTTTTTCAGAGGGTGTGACTGGAAGTATCAGTTAGCTTTGGATGCTGCAAGTCATGGGAATTTCAAAACAAGATTTCCAGAAGATGCTGAAGTTTTGATTGAGAATTTGGCTTCTAGCAATAGCACTAAGGGAGCAGATGCTGAAAGGAAGAGATTGCATGGAGGATTTGATTCAAACCAGTTAGCTTCTGTTAATGCTAAGCTGGATTCAGTGCATAATCTCCTTATGGGTAAGAAATCTGTTCATTTTGCTGCTGAGGTTGAGACATATGAGCCAGAACCTGATCAAGGACACCAAGAGGAAGATGTGAACTATGTGTATGGGAATCAGGGACAGCGGTTTGGAAATCAGCAAGGCAATAGGCCTTACAGTGGGAACTCTTCAGGCTACACTTCCAAGCCAGAGTATCAGCAGCAACAACAGAACAATGGCTATACAAGGACATATGGGAACTCATCTTATCAGTCTCCACCTCCTAAGAATTCTTCAGAGAGTAGAATGGAAGCCATGCTTGAGCAGCTTTTGCAAGGACAGGAGCAATTGACAGTGACATTCAATGGGAAGATTGACAATGTCTACACTGAGCTGAATGGGAAGATTGATGCATTGAATGTTCATGTTAAGAAGCTGGAGATTCAAGTTGCACAGACTGCTGGGTCTGTTAAACGGCAAGAGAGTGTTCTTCCAGCAAGAACTGAGTCAAACCCCAGACATGCTTGCAATGCCATATCAGTGAGAGATGAAGATGATGGTGAAATTGCTTCTGCAGAAAAAGAAGAGAAATCGACCAATCTCTCAGTTTCAGATGATGGTGTCGATCGACACCACCTGGGTGTCGGTCGACACTCCTCTCAGACGAACCCAGAAACTGCAAAATCTCAGGTTCCAGCTGCTGAAAGGGTCTACAAGCCTAAGGTTCCTTTTCCCAAGCCAAGAAAGTCTAAGCAAGAGATGGAGGAAGCTAGATGCAAAGCAATGATGGACAAGGTGATGATTGAGATGCCTTTAATTGATGCAGTAAAGCTTTCACCACCTCTTAAGCGGTATGTGAAGAGAATGGTATCCAATGGTTTGAGCCCTGAAGAAGGAGCACTTCTTACAAAAGATGTCAGTGCAATTCTGTTGAACCAGCCTGTTCAGAGGAAGAAGGAGAGAAAGCAGGAAGTGGTTGTCTCTAAGGAAGTGAGTGCAATCATTCAATGTAAGACTGCTAAGAAGTTACCAGATCCTGGAAGCTTTGTACTTGATCGCTCTATCTCTACAGGAAGGTTTGCACACTCACTTTGTGACCTTGGTTCTAGCATCAACTTGATGCCACATTCTGTTGCTGTGAGACTTGGGATGACAGAATTCAAGCCAACTCAGATTTCTCTAATCCTAGCTGATCGATCCCGAAGAACTCCTGAAGGTGTTTTAGAGGATATTCCAGTTAAGGTTGGCAACTTCATGATTCCCACTGACTTTGTGGTGCTGAAGTATGATCAAGAGCCTAAAGATCCTCTCATCTTAGGAAGATCTTTCTTGGCTACAGCTGGTGCCATCATTGATGTGCAGAAAGGACACATAGCACTGAATGTGGATGGTTTGACAATGAATTTTGAGATGGATAAGCTGAGGAGGGCTCCTACTATTGATGGACAGACATTTTCTGTTGAGAAGGTTGCTGCAACACAAGCATCAGAAGCAGTGCCGATCGACACCAACAACAGGGTATCGATCGACACCCCTCCACGACCGCGACAAAGCTTGTCCAAAACTGATGCTCCAAGTCAGAAACTTGTTCCCAAATAGAAGAGTCATCAATCCACACTCCAAAGCCCTCAGGTAAGGCAAAGGTACACCTCTCCTGCTCCTAAACTTCCTCCTATCATCAATAAGAATTTCAAAGAGATAAAAACTGTTTTGCAGTTAACCAAGCCACGAGATTATCGTAGAGTGCTTGTTTCTTCTGTTGATGATTTTGCAGGACATAAGAGAAGCACAACCATCCCTAAATCCCGCCCTGGTCCTGTTCTTAACATCCTTGGCAGACCTCATGCACCTAAAGCTTATACACCACCTTGGATGAAGAGGACTTCAATGCCATGTTCTGCTCCTCCAGATGCATGAGCTCCAACACAGTCAAGCTAATGACTGAAAACAAGCGCTTAGTGGGAGGCAACCCACTGGTAGGTTTTCTTTTTCTTTTGATTTTGATTTTTTTTTTTTTTATTTCTATTTTTGCTTTCCTCTTACTTGATAACACTGGGGACAGTGTTGTTTAAGTCTGGGGGAGGTTAGTTACTAACTATGTTTTCTGTTTTTGAGTTTCAGTTGTGTCAGTCAAAACCATAAAGTTTGAGTCAAATTTTTCAAAATTTTTCTTTTTGTCTTTGGGAATTATGATCTTGACTAATGATTTCTCTTATTTGGCTAACACTCTAATGATTATTTGTTTATGCTTGATCTCAGAACTGAAGCTTAGAAAGACTATGAGCCTTATCAACAATCCTGAAAGCCCTTATTCAATGGATATCTGATTGATCTAACGTTGTCTCAACCTTTATCAGGATTTTAACCGGACTTAATCTCTTACTTTGGGGTTGGAAATCAGTGGACTAGACTTCTTCTTCAGGCCATACAAGACAATGCAATTTTTCAAAGTATGTCTCCCCTCTCTCTTCCCTTCAGTGCTTTAAAAAAAAAAAAAACAAAGATTAGAAAAAAAAAGAGAATAAAAGATGAGATGATTTTGATCAGTTTAGAGAGGTAGGTAAATTACCAGTGACCTCATTATTCTACTCTTGAGTCAAATGATCACACAAAGCTTGGAAGCGAGAGATAGGTAAATTACTGATGACCATGGTATTCGCTTACACCTTTGAAAAAAAAAAAGAAGAAAAAAAAAATAATGGAAGTGAGAAAAGGGAGAGGAAAGGAGATGTAAGAAGAATGTCTTGGCCTGAAGAGA
>NC_025693.1:3248000-3322540 GCF_000633955.1 Camelina sativa
TGCAAAGAGATTTGATTTAATAATTTTGTGAACAATCTAAACCTGATTTTATTGCTGATTTTTAACCTAGAATTTTACAAAGAGATTTGGATTTTCTGGTTTTAAATTTAGATATTATTTGCAGTGAGAACTGATTTAATTTACAAAAGTGTTTAGAGTTCTAGATCTGTTCTTAATTGTTTGAATCCTAATTTATTAATTTATTTAATATTTCATAATTTCCTGAGAAATTCCCTAGGCCTAGCTTTTTGATCTCCTGAATTTACAACAGTCTTTAATATTAATATTTTGCATTGCTTTTGTTTTAATTTAATTTAATCTGTTTAGCATAATTGAAAAACTCTATAATTTATTGTGTAGTCTTGAGTCTCTGTGGAATTCGACCCCTAAGTACTGCATTGACCTCTTAATTTGAGAGAGTAGCTCTAGGGTTTAATTTGAGCATATCAGTGTCCAAATATCTAGTCAGAAACTTAGAAGTAATATTTTATTGTGGGTCAAATATCTAGTTATAGAACTTATCAACTTAGACGTAATATTTATTGTGGACCATAATCTAGTTAGAATAACAAATTCAAAGCTTCACAAGCCACACGTTTTTCATTTCTCATTTTGTAGTTTAGGAACTGATCCACGCTATGAACCGGCCAAGAAGTGTACTCTTTAGACTGATCCACGCTAGGACCCAAAAACTTGGACCATGGAAAACTTCAGATAAACCACTTGCCGACCAATTAATTTAAAATAAACTTAAATTTGGTTCGTCAAAAAAAAAAAAAAAAACTTAAATTTGGGAATTTACGCACGTGTTAATTCATCATTCAATCCAATGTCTTATCGATAAATAAACAGACTTTTTTTTTTTTTTTTGACAACAATAAACAGACATTTAGTAGAATTAAAATCACTCATCTCATAAACCAAAGTCCAGTCTATTTCATAACAGCCTTCCAACAAAAAAAAAAAAACAAAGTGTTAAAACAGTCTTCTTAGTTCTCTTCTTGTGTACCCGACGAAACTGTTATGTCTCTCCAATCTATCTCTATGAAAACTCTCAACAATCTGTCATGCAATAACCAATCTCATCTAAGTTCTCTTCTTGGTTTCTCTAAATCCTTTCAGAATCTTGGAATCTCATTCAACGGTCTAAATTTCTCCTCTCGATCAAGTTTCACTCCCAAGAAGAACCTCACTCCTACCCGAGCTCTCTCCCAAGACTCTAGACCAAGTAAGTTGTCTAAACATGATCTCATCTCTCATTAATTACTAAAGTACCCAGTTCACATATTAACTTCTACTTTATAAATTCTCCTTGTGATAATTTCAGGTAAAGTTCAAGAACTTAACAAGATTCTTGTAACTGAATCACGAAGATGACGATGAACAAGAGAGAGAGAGTTTGAGCTAAAGAGAGAGAGTGAAAAATCTTCTTATTCTCATTAATTGTAAAATGTTGTACAAGTCACACTATATATACATATTGTACCTGTATTTATTTTAACTTAGTAAAAGTAATTCTAAGCTAAGTAAAGTAAAATATCCTTATACTTGTGATACGCCCCCGCAAACCTTTGAATCCGAAACAGAGGAAGGATTATAAAGGTTTGATAGTGACATTCGACCAAGTAGAGAATGAAAAGGCTGCGGATGTAGCGGTTTAGTCAAGATATCTGCCAATTGGTTCTCACTAGAAACATGAAACAGCTTGAGGTTGCCAAGCTTAAGCTGATCCCTCGTCACATGACAATCAATATCAATGTGCTTAGTACGCTCGTGAAACACTGGGTTTGTAGCAATATAGATGGCAGATTTGTTATCACAGAACAGTTTGGCGACTTAGGAAATTGGAGCATGAAAGTCCTTGAGGAGCTTCTGTATCCAGAGTATCTCACACGTAGCATCCGCTAAGCTCCTATATTCAACTTCAGTACTGCTTCTACTAGCCACCTTCTGCTTCTTAGATTTCCAGGAGATCAAAGAGCGACCAACATAGATGCAAATACCAGAAACAGAGCGACGTGAATCAAGACACTTTCCCCAGTCAGCATCAGCAAAGGCATTGATGCAAGTATCATTAACTGCCGAGTAGAATAAACCCTGTCCTGGACTACCTTTAAGATACTTGAGAATCCTCATAGCAGCCTGCATATGAACGTCCGTGGGAAACTGCAAGAACTGACTCAAGGTATGGACTGCCTAAGCGATGTTTGGTCTCGTAATAGTCAGGTATAAGAGACGACCAATCAGTTCTCGATATGGTTTTGCAGAAACCATAGGCGTACCAGTGTTATTAGTGAGCGTAACATAAGGATCCATAGGCAGGTTGACAAGCTAAAAGTCCAGTATCTTCAAGGAGATCCAATGTATACTTGCGCTGACAAACCGAGATACCCTTAGATGTCCTAGCAATCTCCAAGCCAAGGAAAAATCTGAGGGGACCGAGATCTTTGATCTTGAAAGCAGTACGCAACACTTGCTTTAGATCATCAAGGTCTTTATCCGTATTACTAGCTATGGCTATGTCATCCACATAAACCAAAACAGCAATGAAGCTATTAGCAGTATATTTCACAAACAGAGTTGTGTCCGATGGAGATTGCAGAAAACCAGCACCAACTAGAACAGAAGTAAAAAGCTTGTTCCACTGCCTAGATGCTTGCTTTAATCCATAAATCGACTTATGCAATCGGCAAACCGGATTAGGAGGAAGAGATTCCATGTTACCTGGAGTATAACCCTGCGGAAGACTCATATAAATTTCTTCTTCAAGCTCACTGTGCAAGAAGGCATTAGAAACATCCATTTGTGTTAACTTCCATCCTCCTTTAGCTGCTAAATCTAACAACAGCTTAACACTCGTCAGTTTAGCTACAGGGGAGAAAGTTTCATCATAATCAACCCCCTCTTGTTGCGTGTAGCCTTTTGCAACGAGTCGAGCCTTATAACGCTCTACGGTTCCATCCGAATTGTATTTGATGGTAAACACCCACTTACAACCCACAACATTCTTTCCAGGTGGTAGAGAAACAACAGTCCATGTACCATTCAGCTCCATAGCAAACAGCTC
This sequence comes from Camelina sativa, assembly GCF_000633955.1. Taxonomy (NCBI): domain Eukaryota; kingdom Viridiplantae; phylum Streptophyta; class Magnoliopsida; order Brassicales; family Brassicaceae; genus Camelina; species Camelina sativa. The sequence goes on from NC_025693.1 coordinate 3,251,068, forward strand.
CTCATTACAAGCTCCTGTCCACTTCTCAGAGGCCATGGCTTGCTTAAAAGTTTTTGGCTTAGTCTCAACCGAATAAGAAAAGATGTAGGAACAATAGTGTGGATTGAATCGATCATATGAAAGTACAGAAGATAATGGATATGGAGTAGTATGATTAGGTGGTAGAGGTGATGGTAAAGGGGAAGAAAGAGATGCTAATGCACAGTGGTAATCAGATAAGTAACTAGGTGCTTTAGTCTGACGCCTAGTTCTACCACTAGGTAAAGAGACACTAGCAGTTTCAGTTGTCACAAATTGATTCACCCTAGGTACTAATGCTGATGATGCGTTGGAACTAGTAGCAACAGAGGATGATGTAACAGGAACATTATCAGATGCAGTTGCAGGAACGGGAGATAATGCAGGCAATGGAAGAGCAATAGGTGATGCATCATCATGACAAGTAACAGAAACAGGTAGTGTAGGAAGAATCGTGTGTGAGAAAAAGTCAGGCTGAAATTGTTCTTGTTTCAAAAAGGGAAAAATATTTTCATGAAAAACGACATTCCGAGTTATTGAAATTTTATTTGTTGTTAAGTCTAACACCTTATAACCTTTGTACCCTAAAGGATAGCCTAAGAAAACACTAGATTGAGCCCTAGGTGTAAACTTAGTTCTATCAACAGGAATAGTGCTAGCATAACAGAGACAGCCAAAAGTTCTTAAAGCAGTATATTGAGGTTTCTTATGCGTTAATTTCTCATAAGGTGACATATTATCCAAAAGAGCAGAAGGGATTCGATTAATGATGAATGCAGCAGTCAAAACACAATCACTCCAATAGACTAATGGTACATGAGATTGAAAAAGTAGAGCCCTAGCTACATTCAATAGATGTTGATGTTTCCTTTCAACAACAGAATTTTGTTGAGGTGTATAAGGACATGAAAAGTAATGAATAAGACCATGTTCTTGTACTAAAGAGGTAAAGCCTAACTCAGGTGCATTATCAGTTCTAATGGCCTTAATTTTTGTTCGATATTGATTAGAAACTAAAGAAAGAAAAACAGGAAAAATTTTTGTAACATCATTTTTATTCCTTAACATGTAAATCCAAGTGACTCTAGTACAATCATCAACAATGGTAAGAAAGTACTTAAAACCATCTACAGACTCAACAGAGAAATGTCCCCATACATCCAAGTGAACTAGATCAAATGGTGATGGAGACATATTATTATTAAAAGGAAATGACAGACGCTTTTGCTTAGCTAATGGACAGATATGACAATGACTATGACTCTGAACAACAGACTTGGACAATGACAATGTATCAGAAAGACTCTGTAACTTGGCGACTGACGGATGGCCCAAGCGTTGATGCCATAGACTGTCATCAGTAGACAAGGATCCACAAAAGTGTAAACTAGCAGGAGACTCAGCAGGTGTAGATTGAGAGTGTGAATGATCATTGAGAATGTAAAGATTGCGGAAGAGTCTACCACTCCCAATCATCCATCCCTGAGAAAACTCCTGAAGGAAACATGCAGTAGGATAAAAGTGAGCAGAGCAGTTATTATCATGCAAGAGTGTACTTACACTAATCAGATTGAATCGAAATGTTGGAACATAAAGAACATTATAGAGAATTAACGAATCAGACAAATGAATTGTTCCTACATGAGTAATATCAAGTTTACTACCATTAGGCAAAGCTACCGTGATTCCTGAAACTAAAAATGTCTCCCTAAATTTTGATATATCAAAGCAGACATGACTTGTAGCACCACTATCAATTATCCAAGAACCACTGGGCAATGCATGTTGTAAAGAAGTAAGGCAATGATGTTGATAAGTGAGAATCTCATTTTCAAAACGAAGATTGGTGGATATAGAAAAAACTTTACCAGAAGATGATTGAACAGCCATGACACCCTGTTCAGAGACAGTAGCCTGAGAAGAAGTAGCTGGAAGCTCTGAGGTTGAACTTTGAACCTGAGAAAATGATCCTTGAGCGTGAGAAGTTAGCTGACCAATCAATGTCTGAGCCTGTTCTGGAGTCAACTTGCTGACATCGAGATTCACAGCATTAACAGCTGGAGAGGGATAATATGGCATAGTAGATTATTGTTGTTGATCAGCAGGTTGCTCAGTAAACACATTAGCAACAGTTCTTTGTTGCGACCCAAAGTTCATCTGCGACCCTGAATGAGGTTGTGGTGGCCTTGTGTTAGGTGCAACGGGACCTCGAGGAGGATAGAAACCCTTAGTACCTGCCGGTCCTGTATTCACTGAACTCGGAGGTTTATAGCCAGGAGGGTACCCATGCAACTTGAAACACGTTTGAACAGAATGGCCAAGCTTCCCACAATGCGTACATAAAGGTCTGTTACCTCTTGGGCGATATGTATTATAAGCAGCAGCAAACTCCATCTGATTCTGCATATACGACTGATTGTCTTCAAATGAGCTTGAAGCTTGAAACGCAACACTCTCAGTCTTGATAACCGGCTTCACAATACGTTGTCTCTCATCTTGTGCAACAATGTTGTAAGCTTCTTCGATATTAGGTATCGGTTTCAACATGAGAATGTGCCTTCGAGTCTGCTCATAACTATCATTAAGCCCCATTAGAAACTTAGTAACTCTACTGCGTTGTTGCAATTGTTCCCATAAAACCGCAGCATTGCACTCACAACGTCCACAAGTGCAAACAGGAAGTTCAATATAATTTGTATACTCTTCCCATAGAGTAACAAGTTCTGTATAATAGCCACTAACATCCATAGCACCTTGTTGAATACTTCCTAATCTTTGTTCTATCTCATACACACGCGAAGCATCATCTCGCTTATAACGTGAAATCAAATTTTTCCAAATCTTTTCAGCAGTAGACATATACAAGAGACTCGCGCCTATCTTCTTCGAAACAGAACCAATCAACCAGGTGATTACGATATCATTAACTCTAGACCAAGCATCTGAATCTGGATGATCTAAAGGAGGTTTAGGAATCGTACCATCAATAAATCCCAATTTGTTTCTGACGTTCAAGGCCATCCGTACAGATCGTTTCCAGGAGTGAAACTCAGCTCCCGCATCAAGGCGATCCGTGACTATCTATAACCCAGCATGATCTGTACTCAGGAGAGAGTAAGGACTCGCATAAAGATCCGTACGATTCTGTGTAACCGAAGACGTGGATTGATTACGATTAGGAGAATTCGCCGTTCGCGAATGATTCATCGCCATTGCAATTGAAAGAACCCAGAGATTGAAACAAAGATTGAATCGAGAGATAGAAGAAAACGAAGATCAAAACTCGCTTACGAACACGAATTGAAGAATCGCAAAGACGAGGAACGAAAGAGAATTTTGAAATATCCAAAAGGAATGTGAAGAGATGAATGAGAATAAGCTCAAACGAAGAAGCGCTCATGGTCAATCGAATCGTGTTAGCTCTGATACCATAACAAGATTCTTGTAACTGAATCACGAAGATGACGATGAACAAGAGAGAGAGAGTTTGAGCTAAAGAGAGAGAGTGAAAAATCTTCTTATTCTCATTAATTGTAAAATGTTGTACAAGTCACACTATATATACATATTGTACCTGTATTTATTTTAACTTAGTAAAAGTAATTCTAAGCTAAGTAAAGTAAAATATCCTTATACTTGTGATACGCCCCCGCAAACCTTTGAATCCGAAACAGAGGAAGGATTATAAAGGTTTGATAGTGACATTCGACCAAGTAGAGAATGAAAAGGCTGCGGATGTAGCGGTTTAGTCAAGATATCTGCCAATTGGTTCTCACTAGAAACATGAAACAGCTTGAGGTTGCCAAGCTTAAGCTGATCCCTCGTCACATGACAATCAATATCAATGTGCTTAGTACGCTCGTGAAACACTGGGTTTGTAGCAATATAGATGGCAGATTTGTTATCACAGAACAGTTTGGCGACTTAGNTAACAAGATTCTTGTAACTGAATCACGAAGATGACGATGAACAAGAGAGAGAGAGTTTGAGCTAAAGAGAGAGAGTGAAAAATCTTCTTATTCTCATTAATTGTAAAATGTTGTACAAGTCACACTATATATACATATTTTACCTGTATTTATTTTAACTTAGTAAAAGTAATTCTAAGCTAAGTAAAGTAAAATATCCTTATACTTGTGATAGAACTAAGCGTGTACGAGCTCAACGAATTAGATAGACACCGCCCCAAAATTCTCAAAAACGCCTTCAGCTTAATGTTCGGTCTCGGCGATCTTGTCCCATTCACAAACAAACTTTACACCGGCGACCTTAAGAAGCGTGTGGGAATCACCGCCGGTCTCTGCGTCGTGATAGAACACGTTCCCGAGAAGAACGGTGACAGATTCGAAGCTACGTACAGCTTCTACTTCGGAGACTATGGCCACTTAGCCGTACAAGGACCGTACTTGACTTACGAAGACTCGTTCTTGGCCATCACTGGTGGCTCTGGAATTTTTGAAGGTGCGTACGGACAAGTTAAACTTCAACAACTTGTGTACCCGACGAAACTGTTCTACACTTTTTACCTTAAAGGGCTGGCTAATGATTTGCCTGAGGAGCTTACCGGAACGCCAGTTACGCCGTCTAAGGATGTAAAGCCTGCGTCGGAAGCTAAGGCGTTGGAGCCCAGTGGAGTTATAAGCAATTATACTAATTAGTGAAAATAATTAATATAGACTTTTGTTTACGCATCATGTCTATGTATAATGATATCTCTATTCTTTATAAAAAAAATATATTCTTATTCTTGAATAGTCAATTTTATCTTTTTTTTTTGGTCAAAAACATTATTTTGATTATTAATTGAAAAGACGCAGAAGCGAAGTCGGAGATCTTTGATGATGAGATTCAGGGAATAACATATATAATTTTGGGCGCTTAATAAGTTTTGCATGTAACAATCCGTAGTATACTTAAACCATACTAGATTTGGACCCGCACATACGTGCGGGGTTGATTTTAAAAACTAAATTTACTAACACATTTATAATTTATTACGTACATGCGGATTATGTTTGTAAACATATTTTTAATAAATGTTATTAACATTCATAATCCAAACTTTTTTTGTATCAGTTTAGTATTTGATTTATTTTTAATTCGGTTTAGACAAAAAAATGATCAAATTTGTTTTTGTTATCAGTAAAAACAATTATATTAAAAAATAGTAACAGAAAGATGGTATGTCTAATTTAGGACATAAAATCCATCATGTCCTGTATATGTCTCATAACTATGGTTGATTTTTTTTTTATCTATTATAGAACATAGTTTAATGTTTTTTCTTTTTCTTTTGAATATTTTTTTGACATTTTTGTGTTAGATAAATTGAAAAATATGTTACATAATATATTGGAAGCATTAATTTATTTTAATTCTAACATGATCCTGGATTTTGATTTTTGAAAATTTTTAATCTCATCTTATTCCTCCTTCCATCCCGTTTCCGTCCCATTATTCTTTTCTCATTTCCTCAAAATCATGTTCCTACATATTTAGCACACAAACACGTAATAGTTTGATTCAAAACAAAATAAAGTATTTGATGAAGAAAAATAATTTCTTTGAAACATTCAGTTAATAGAATCACACATACATGCCGTGTCAGTTAACATTCTTTTATCTCTTGTTTTGTACATGCTTATGCTAGATAAGCTGAAGAAAAAAAAAACATATTTAAAATACTGTTGTTTTACTTTAGTTGTAACATGTTTTCGGATCCGCACATTTATGCATTGATAAAATGATAAGTTATAAGTAGTTTCAAACGTATGTATATCTTAATTCAGTATCCAAGATTTAAACATACTGTATATATGTAATACATATGTTTGAAATCATAATATAAAATCATAAATATTGTTTACAGATATCTCACAATATATAACCAAATTATATTTTTATACATATATACAATTTTGTATTTAATTGCTCGATTTTAATAGATACCGATTTAAATTATTTCTATAAACATTTAGATGATTTTGTATATTAGGTAACATCATAATTTCTTGTTTCCGGATATATCTCAAAATATAAAATCAAATTAAATAAGTTTACATATATACAATTTCGAAATTAATTGCCCAAATTAAACATATACATAAATATCAAAATTATTGTTTACTTAAATTGTTTATGCAAAATTACTTACCTTTTTTGAATTTTATTGCAGATGCTTGTTTCGATTCTGTTTGGATACGGGAGTATGAAAAACAGCTCTGAACAGTTAATACATGATCCGAACAGAATTAATCCAGGGCATATAGGATCCGTGCATTTTTATTATCAAATTTACTTTAATGTCCCTTTTGTATTGTATGCTTTTTAATTTATTCAAGGTCATTTTATGTCATATATTTCAGGATTCATTTTGCCTTGTAAATAATGATTCCCTTTTAATAGTATAGATTGGTTTAGTGAATTAACTTAATAGTTGCACCTCCTAGTTTCTTTTTACTTCATACTCAAGATGCCACTGGGTTAATCTCTGAGAACAAAAATCCGAAACAAATCAATAAGTTGAGGCATGCAAAAGAAATGGAACCAAAGAAACACCAAAATAAAACTACCAAACAATAAAAAACACCAAAATAAATATTTAAATACAACTACATCGATGAATCCGAGTGATCGGCTTGTCAATAGAAGCAGTATTTATACAAAAACAAATAAGTTGTCATTTAGGTTATAGGAAAATCTTATCATTAAAAATATATTTTTTAATAGCTATAATTCCTAAAATTACTCTGAATGGTTAGTAGTTTAGGAAAATAATAATTCGTAATTTTAAAAAATAAGTTTACAAATCTGATCAATGCAATTTGATATAGGAAAATATTTGTTATATTGGTTGATATTTTAAGAAAAATCCATTAGTTGTTATATTAGTGACTGTTTTGATTTTGTACTAACGTAGTTGCTTATTATTTAATTGTCAATTAGTTATGGCAAGTACAAATTATTAAAGATTTATTTGATTCTGATTTCCTTATTATTTATATTTAATTGATATTTTCCGAGATTTTGGTGTTAGTTTCCTTATTAAATTAAATGCTAATTATTTGACTAATTTCGTGGATTGATTTATTTAGATTTTATGGTAGGTTTTTATTGTTTCCGATTTTTATGTATTACTATCATTTAATATTTTTTCGGCTAGTATAAATACTATCAATCTGTTTGGCTCTAATTTAATTTCATTTCCAATCTGTTTGGCTCCTTATTTATACTTATCCCTATTCAGTTTTCAATGGTATTTCATTGTAATAATTTCTTAATCTATGTCTACTTATTAAAAATGCTTCCCTTTTAATAGTATAGATATAGGCAGACTCATTTACTCTAGTTTTATGTGATTCATTTTTAACGACTTATTTGAATATGTCATTATGCATGCAAGGTTTTTGCATTCTAGCATGGTTTTCAGTTTTCACTCTAGCTTATTGTGCTATCTAGTGATTTCCACGTGTTAGATAAGTCTTTTAGATGATTATGAACTTGAATAGATGATTGAAGGTTAAACTTTTACAGTCGGTGAGTATTCTCTATATAGAATTTGATGAATGCATTTATAAATCCTTCACAAATTGATTGTTTCCTTTGTTAATAGAACCAATTCTTACCATTGGAAAGACCGAGTTTGTAAAATGGCCGGACAAATGGACAATTGTGACAGCAGATGATGGTCCGGCCGTACAGTTTGAACATACGATTCTTATTACGACAACTGGTGCATATATTCTAATTATAGCATCATGAACTATACCATAATGTTCTAGAATCATTAACCATTTAGAAAGTGTCAAACAAAGTGCTTTTTCACCTTCCCACCAAACCCTAGACCTTTTGAAGGTTGGGGTTTCAGAGATTCACTAATCTTACAAGTTTCATATATTCGATGAATTAAAGTACGACAAGATATGTTATAACTCGAAGTATGACAAGATTGAAGATACCATCAGATATATTTTTTAGAGTTGCTCTCCTAGACAATATGTTTTTTGCAGTCAACCAAGATTATAAAATTTGGTGCTGTAAGACTAGGGAAGGAAGTAGAAGTTGGACAAAAATTAAAAAAAAACCAAGTCGAAGATTTCTCGGACATTATACTTTAGAGGGGACATATCTAGTCCGTGGACTTAAAAGGAGCAATTTGGTGGTTTAGTTTATCACACAAAGCTTAGCATTGGTCAACATTCACCTTCAACTCCGATGGACTACTCTAACTATGATAGTTGCAAAGACAAAAGGCTCGTGGAATATTGTGGAGATTTGTGCATTATTCATAAACTTACCGTAACTAATAAAAATTATAACAAGAAAACCGTCGATTTATAAGTTTAGAAGATGGACGAGGATTTGGTAAAATGGGTTGAGGTTAGTTCCTTGCGAGACAACACACTCATTGTGGCTTGGGACGGTTGTTTTACGGTCGTAGCCTGCGACTATTATGGAAGTTTGAAGAATTCTATTTACTTCCCTTATCTTGATACAGTGAACGGCGAATTGTTAAACTGTTCAAGCTTGATGATGATATAGTTTCATCGAGATGACTGATACTTCTTCTTCTCAAAGTTGTTTTGACATGTTCTCTCCTCCCTTCCTCTGAAAATATTAAATATCTTTAATTTGTATCTTGTTTAATATTTGCATATAATAAACACTAACTGTGTCCAAATATCTAGTTAGAACTTAGAAGTAATATTTTATTGTGGGACATATATCTAGTTATAGAACTTAGACGTAATATTTATTATGGACCATAAATCTAGTTAGAATAACGAATTCAAAGCTTCACAACTCATAAGCCACACGTTTTTTATTTCTCATTTTGTAGTTTAGGAACCGGCCAAGAAGTGTACTCTTTAGACTGACCCACGCTAGGATCCAAAAACTTGGACCATGGAAAACTTCAGATAAACCACTTGCCGACCAGTTAAACTTAAAATAAGCTTAAATTTGGTAATTTACGCACGTGCTATTTCAGCATTCACTCCAATGTCTTATCTATAAATAAACAGACATTTAGTAGAATTAAAATCACTCATCTCATAAACCAAAGTCCAGTCTATTTCATAACAGCCTTCCAAAAAAAAAAAAACAAAGTGTAAAAACAGTCTTCTTAGATCAATGGCTTCCTCTGTTATGTCTCTCCAATCTATCTCTATGACAACTCTCAACAATCTGTCATGCAATAACCAATCTCATCTAAGTTCTCTTCTTGGTTTCTCTAAATCCTTTCAGAATCTTGGAATCTCATCCAACGGTCTAAATTTCTCCTCTCGATCATCAAGTTTCACTTCCAAGAAGAACCTCACTCCTACTCGAGCTCTCTCCCAAGACTCTAGACCAAGTAAGTTGTCTAAACATGATATTGATCCCATCTCTCATTAATTACTAAAGTACCCAGTTCACATATTAACTTCTTCTTTATGTATTCTCCTTGTGATAATTTCAGGTAAAGTTCAAGAACTAAGCGTGTACGAGCTCAACGAACTAGATAGACACAGCCCTAAAATTCTCAAAAACGCCTTCAGCTTAATGTTCGGTCTCGGCGATCTTGTCCCATTCACAAACAAACTCTACACCGGCGATCTTAAGAAGCGTGTGGGAATCACCGCTGGTCTCTGCGTCGTGATTGAACACGTTCCCGAGAGGAACGGTGACAGATTCGAAGCTACGTACAGCTTCTACTTCGGAGACTATGGCCACTTAGCCGTACAAGGACCGTACTTGACTTACGAGGACTCGTTCTTGGCCATCACTGGTGGCTCTGGAATCTTTGAAGGTGCGTACGGACAAGTTAAGCTTCAGCAGCTTGTGTACCCGACGAAACTGTTCTATACTTTTTACCTTAAAGGGTTGGCTAATGATTTGCCTGAGGAGCTTACCGGAACGCCAGTTCCTCCGTCTAAGGATGTGAAGCCGGCGGCGGAAGCTAAGGCGTTGGAGCCCAGCGGAGTTATAAGCAATTATACTTATTAGTGAAAATAATTAATATAAACTTTTGTTTACTCATCATGTCTATGTATAATGATATATTCTTTATAAAAATAAAATAATTATTATTCTTGAATAGTCAATTTTATCTTTTTTTTTTGGGGTCAAGAACATTGTGTTGATTATTAATTGAAAAGATTATTCAGAAGCGAAATCGGAGATCTTTGATGATGAGATTCAGGGAATAACAATTTATCTGGGTGGCTTGGGTCCGGAGAAAATATCTCTCATCGACTTGTTTCTTGGCTTTGAATGAAAACTCCACTTCAATATCTTGGATGTTCAGGAAGCTTTTAAAGTTGAGACACAAGGCTATAAATTTTCTTAGAATAAAGCTAGGTACAGGGGAGGACACATTCTTCTAGTGGGATCCTTGGACTCCATTCGGTTCGCTAATCCATTTCCTGGGAGAAGATGCTCCACGTTGACTTGGAATTCCACTATCTGCGCTGGTATCAGACTATAAAGACGGGGGAATCTAGAACCTCCATCCAGTGAGATCAGATTCTTATCGTGAAGTTCTTAGCTTCATCACCACCCTACCCTATTCTAATGTTAGTGATTCACCCACATGTATCATCAATGATAAGGTTCATAAGTTCTATCACTCTAAGAAAATGTGAAATTCTCTCTGTCTCCCAAAACCGCAGGTTCTTTGGTTTTCACTTTTGTGGCATAAAGCTGCGGTCCCTAAGCACTCGTTGGCAGCTTGGCTTTTCATTCGCAACCGCAACCCAACTATGGACCGTACGATTAGGTGGGGTTTTGATGTGGAACTGACTTGCCTTCTGTGTGGGTTGGCAAACGAATCCAGGGATCACTTGTTCTTCGAATGTGTTTACTCCTCATCTATTTGGTCTGAAATGGTAAGAAAAATGGAGCTTTCCCCTCCTCCTCTGGAATGGGACCGAATTATCCAGTGGCTTACTTCCGCCAGCTCTTCTTCCATCATCTCCCTTGCTCTACTACAAGCGTGGCAAGCCTGTATCTACGAGATTTGGAATGAACGGAATCGCCGTTTTCATGAAGGTATTACCCTCCAGTCCAGCATTATTGTTTGGAAAATTTGCTTGGTCGTCAAGAACAAGTCTATAGCCTTCCGAAATTTGTCAACAAAGCAAGGAGAAGCTCTAGAGGTCTTTTGGTCTGCACGCTGAGTGCCTTTCTTCCTTCTTGAATGCCTGCTGTGGGCTCTCTGTGTTTGTTTCTCTTCTCTTTCTCTTTCTCTTCCGTTCTTCTGGTTTAGTGAGACTATTCTCACTCTTTCTCTCTATATTCTCTTCGTTACTGCTGGTTCCATCGGTTCTTGTTTGATTCTTTGTATAATTTAACTCTACTTTTATTTATAAGAAGACCCTTTAACAAAAAAATAAGATTCAGCGAATAACAAATATAATTTTGGGCGCTTAATAAGTTGCATGTAACAATCCGTAGTATACTTAAACCATATAGGCAGACTCATTTACTCTAGTTTTATGTGATTCATTTTTAACGACTTATTTGAATATGTCATTATACATGCAAGGTTTTTGCATTCTAGCATGGTTTTCAGTTTTCAATCTAGCGCATTGTGCAATCTAGTGATTTCCACGTGTTGTGTTAGATAAGTCTTTTTGGTTATGAGCAAAACCAAGTTCCATGAACATTCAAACTAATCCTCTAGAATGTTAATTTATATTGACAATTTTATCATCTAGAATTTACTTCAAATAGTTTGATGTCCATTATTGTAGTTCCCATTATTTGATTTCCATAATGTGGAGCCAATTTCTTTTGTTTTCTTTTCACGGGGACAATAAATTCTAATCTTGATGCCGGTGTGGAGCATCTTCCATATCTGTGGTGAAAATGACAACTACTCCACTACTACGTCAGTTTGCTATATACTGCCAATATCCGTTTGAATCAATGGCAAAGATGTTGTTGCGGAAAACCATTCGAGGCTCGTTGCTAGTACCCATCAACAGTTTGTTTTTTTTTTTTTACGATCAAACAATCCATCAATAACTTTAGACTAAGATTTTCATCCAAAGTAGTTAAGAACTCAGAATTAACTTATATCACGATTGATTAATTTTGAAAAAAAGTAAAATAACATATTTAATTATCCATTAAAGCATAGTGCACAAATTACTTCATCACTCATTAGTTATACTAGGATAGTATCCGCGCTACGCCGCAAGATTGTTTTTATTATTATTATTGTTAGATAATTTTCTATGAGTTTATAATTAAAAAATCATTATTAATATAGTTTTTGACAATGTTCATCAGTAATATTTTTGGTTTGAGGTTTTTGTTATTATGTGTTGCTAGTTTTATTATTGTAATGAAAATGTAGATTAAAATCATTTTTTTGTATCCTACTATATTAATTGGGATATGAAACTAACCTTAAATGTGTAAAAAATTACATTACTTGCCATTAGAAAAACTTAATTAATTAAATAAATTTTATTAATTATTAATAAGCAAAAAAAATTGTTGAGAGATCAAATTAAATTAAATCTACAAAGTAAATAAAATCTATTTGAATCTAAACTAATTCGTACTTGGAAAGAAAAATTATTAAAAATTTAACAGTTAAGATTTAAAAATCTAATCGAATAAAATCTACAACTATAAATTTATCAACATTTTCTACTAGTACAGATTAAAATTTTTATCAAAAGTTTAATCGAATAAAATCTATATCACTTCCGTTTAATAGCTTAATTTTAAAAATTAATAAATAACATAATAACAAAACAAATTATTACAAATTTTCATCAAAAAAAAATTCAACCCGTGATTTTCTGTGGGTTAATACCTAGTTAGGATGTATTGAAAGACCATTATTATTGTTAGTTGTTTTGTTTTATTTAATCAATTTTGGCGTTTGATATTTAATGTTTTTATCAACACCGTGGAGATTTTTAAGTATTTTTTGTTTAAAAAATTGTTAGGAAAACATAACACAGAACACAAACACCACAGACACCTTGTTCACCAAAAATAAGATAAAAAAAAAGAAATTAAACAAGTCGAAAATCAAAATCGATTCATCTTAGGGTTTTAGAAGGAAACACGAAACGATACCTCTGACATCTCTCTCTTTCTCTCTCTCTCTCTCTCTCTCTAGCTCTCTCTCGCTCGTCGCCATTATAATCGAACCCTCTTTCTCTGTCTGTCTGTCTCGCTCTTTCTGGTTGGAGGAGGATGATCCTAATACTTTACAGCATGAGTGATTGAGGGAGACTCAGCCTGACCTTGCTGCATCAATGGCTGCAAGCAAGTCTTTATATTTAGCCCCTGTCGCTTCCTTTATTACTTTGTTGTCCTTCAAGATCTTAAAGGTCGGAACCACTCTAATTCCTAGCTCCTTTGCCAATGGCTGCAAAAAGCACAACTTTATGAGAGAAGTATTCAACATTTCAGACTCCCAATACTCAATGTGCGAGTACCAAAGACACATGTATTCTCAATGTAGACCATCATAATTCAGAAAGAAAAGATATCATGCATAGACCCGGTAGAACTTCCAGCTAACAATATCATCTATAATATCAATGGATTATATAATGACATAGATATGTAAAGTAAGAGCTAAAAACAACGGCATTTGGACCTCTCACAGACGAAACATAAGTTCATCCGACAAAAGATTAGCATCCTAATTCACTTGGAAGTTATACACATTAAATATATAAGATATCATTTCTAAAGACCAGTAATCCCACCAAATGATAGCTGAAAAGAGTGCAGTAGAATGAAACATATTGTGCCAAGTCTCCTATCCTGCCTAGCATTGACAAGAATTGGACCAAGGTTGGCTAAATACAGTCAGAATACATCACAATAAACTTCAAGCACAAAAGCTGAAAAGAAAAGACTAATATTAGTTTGTTGACAATACCCTTTCACGTTCTTGAGGACTCGATCCTTATCTGAAAGAGCTCCTCTTTTAGCTGACCATGGGACTTCCACTTTCACCAGCACAGGGGCAAGACCAGACTGTTTAACAAGATCATCATCATGTTAGCAAGAAGAGGAAATTAGTAAAAACAGCATGCCAACAACAAGTAACAAGTGACATGGAAAAACTTAGGTTCACGAGAGTCGTCTCTTAACCATTCTTGTGGAACCTGCGGACGACTATGCCAGTCACGGGTATCAGGATGGGAATATCAATTCTGAGGCTGGTTTGTTGGCTGGTAAGACCAAAAACAAGAATGTGGTTTAGAAAAAACAAGATAAGATTCGTCTGAAAAAAACACAAAACAGAGAAAGATCACACAAACACTCACTTTACTCTCGGCTGCACGATTCCCCCAACTCTGATCTTCGCCAAAAATCTCAACTGCGATTTCCTTACAGCCTCTCAGGATATCATCAGAGACTTGGACTGACTGCTATTGAGAAAAACTTAACGATGAGTGATTTGTTTCACAAGCAATAGAAAACATAGCCAAGTTCAACATAAGAAATAGAGTTAAAATTCAATACCTGTTTGACCTAAAGCAACTGGTCTCGGCTAAACTGCACACGTTCACCAGAATTTTCTCTCTACCAAAAACAAAACAAAAAATTTCAATTTACACAACATAAAGTATCAATCTTTGTCCCACATTAAAATTTCAACAAGCATAAGAAAAAAAACCCAAAAAAGAGCCAATCATAAGAAAGATCTATGTTTGTGTGTTCTGCAAATATGAGTTTATGAAGTTTCAGTATAAATCCACAAACTATATAACAGAGTCTATAGCGAGATCCGTAACTGCATAGAAGTCAAAACCCGCTATAATCACGGAAACAAATCAAACCCTATAATTATACAGCTTGCTCAAACTCAAATTCGCGGAAGAAAACAAACCCATGAAATCAAAATTGAAGAGAAAAAAGAGAAAAAAGAACAGAGGATTATGATTTGGTGAATAAGCTGAAATCACGCCGAAGAAGAAGATTGATCACGGCGGAAGCATTCAAGATTGGTATCACGGCGAAGAAAAAAAAAATAAATCTAGCAATTGATTAAATGCAGTGTGTGCAAAGTGTTTTCCATTTGCTTTGTCCAGCTAAGAAAGAGAAAAGCTGACATATATTAATTGTTATAATTTGATAGGTTGTTGATTTTTTGCTGAAATATCAACACCTGCTTCAATACAGAAGCTGATGTGTCAAGTAAGGAAAGAACACATTGTATTTTTATTGTATTGATAATTGTTGAGGTGGATTTGAATTCATACATCGTTATATTTTTGATGTATTAATTTTTGTTTTCGAATTAATGTGAATGGCTGAAGTAAATGTTTATGAGCTCTATAACTTTTTCACTAACATAATTAGTACTTAATTCATTTTTTATGAAAACAAATATTTTAGATATTATTGGTTGTATATGTCCCACGTTTTTCATTCTTTTAGTCTGCGGCCGGCCAAAAGTATTCAACTTAATTCCAAGACCCAAAGCTAAGACGACGTTCCGACCATGGAATTCAAATCCAAATCCACTCATCGCATCTTTTGGAAATTTAGGCACGTGCTATATTTCATCATATCATCAATCAATTATCATCCCAATGTATTATCTATAATTCTATAAATATGTACATATAAAGAGACATTCCATGCAACTCAACTCATTCATCTCACCAATCAAGTCAAAGTTTCTTCGTTGAGTCTTTTTCTTTTCTATTCTTATCAATGGCTTCATCTGCCGTGTCTCTCCAATCTGTGTCTATGGCAATGACAAATCTTAACAATCACTCCTATTTTCATCGAAGCTCTCTTCTTGGTTTCTCTAAATCCTTTCAGAATCTTGGTATCTTATCTAACGGTCCAGATTTCTCCTCACGATCAAGTTTCACTCTCAAGAAGAACCTCACTCCTTGTCGAGCTCTCTCCCAAAACGGGAATATAGAAAACTCCAGACCAAGTAAGTTAATTGAACCCCTTTTTTTTTTGCCATAATTAAATGGTTTTCAAAATATTATGTTTTAGCTAAAAACCAAAATTATCCAATTTAATACTTTGCAAACTTGATCACGTAAGCACATGATGACACCATACCTCAAAATCAAGTATCTAGTTCTAAACATGAGTTTTTTTTTTCAGGTAAAGTTCAAGAACTAAGCGTGTACGAACTCAACGAATTAGATAGACACAGCCCAAAAATTCTTAAAAACGCCATGAGCCTAATGTTCGGTCTCGGAGACCTCGTCCCATTCACAAACAAACTATACACCGGCGACCTCAAGAAGCGCGTTGGCATCACGGCCGGTCTCTGCGTGGTGATCGAACACGTTCCCGAAAAGAAGGGTGAGAGATTCGAAGCCACGTACAGCTTTTACTTCGGAGACTACGGCCACTTGTCAGTACAAGGACAGTACTTGACTTACGAGGACTCGTTCTTGGCCATCACTGGTGGAACAGGAGTCTTCGAAGGTGCGTACGGACAGGTTAAGCTTCAACAGCTTGTGTACCCGACAAAACTGTTCTACACTTTTTACCTTAAAGGGTTGGCTAATGATTTGCCGGAGGAGCTCACCGGAACGCCGGTTCCGCCGTCTAAAGACGTGAAACCGGCGGCGGAAGCCAATTCGCTCGAGCTTAGCGGATTATAAGTAACTATACTAATTAATTCATGATATTATTCCTATGTTTTCTCTTGTATTAGTCGATTCATTGGGGGATTAAAATATCTACTTGTTATTAAAATACCGTAAAATGATGTCTGGCAAACTTAGCGGTTTACATTGATAGATAAAGATGGGATGGTCAAATGGTTGATTACGAGTTCTCCATCCACTAATTTAAAGGAGTTGTTGATAAAAAAAATAATAAAAAAAGGTGGAAGAGAACCATTATGGTAAAGTTCACATCCATAATATATCTCATCTACTTAATCTGGGAAATAACATGTGATAACTAAGAAGAGGAGATTGGCGTAAAAAGGGATGAAGGGAAAGAGGTCAGAGAATGAAGAATAAAAGGACAAAACCACTTTCTAGTGTTTTCAATTGACAACAACAGTTTTGAAGCATTTGTTAATCTTATGGTTAGTAGATGAAATAAGAAGCAAATAAACTAGGATAAAATTTGGGGTTTGAAATAAATAAATAAAAAACCAGGCCAAGCAAATGAGAATTCTCTAAATAATTCTCACAACAATCGAATGATAAGACAGAACCAATGTTCCGTGTCGAAGATGTATTGGTATATCTGAAGTAGTGTCTGTGTAATACAAGAAGTGATACAACATTGCTGTTGGTTTTTGTGCATGTGAAGTTTCTAGAAGACTTGAGAAAATAATGTTGAAAGACGGTTTGAAAATGAATTAAAGAAGAACACTACTATTTCATTGGTTGATTGAATTAGAGTTTTACAAGAAAAAAGAAAGAAAAAAGAAAATTATTTTTCCTTACGAAATAAAGAAATCTTCTCCTATGGTGATTAGAGAATTTTGTTGGCTATATAAGGAGTAGTTGGGCACGTCCTTGAGAGGCAAGAGAGCTGAGGCATAAAGGATAAAAACCCTAGAAAGCTTTCTGTTTGTTTGCGGCTTAGTTTCATGGTTTGGTGCTTGTATGTTCAAGCTTCTTTGTTTGTCGGTGTGACGTGTGTGTGAAGGTAGTTCCAGAGACTTGGAGAACTGAAGTCTAGGCTCATGGGGAGTTTAGCCCAAGGATAGGTTATATTGGTTTAAATCTAGGCTCGATGTAAGTTTAGTTAAGGGTAGAGATTTATCCTTAAGATTTCATGTTATAGAGCGGAGCGGTGAATTAAGAGACTTGTGCTTGATTTATGTGTTTGTGAATAAGTTATATTTGATTTCTTGTTCTAGTAGAATCGAAATCTGGACGTGGTCTCGAGGAGTAGGAAAAACCAAACCTCGTTAACAAACTTCTTGTGTCGTTTATTTTATGCACTTTGTTATTGTCTCATCCACATTAACAAGTGGTATCAGAGCGGATTCTCGATAGAGATTCAGTCTAGTTTCGGGTAGATCAAAGGTGAGGATAGTTCAGGAAGTAAGGCAGAGCTTTGAGTCAGTTGTGATGAATTCATATAGAGAAGGCACGTCTATGACAATACCATCGTTGCTTTATTCATCGAATTACAGATATTGCAAGGTTCATATACAAGTGTTTATTAGTAATATTGATGAAGATTGTTGGAATTCGATTGAGCTTGGTTGGAAGCCTCCTAAAGTTGTGGATGATAAAGGAGTTGAGAGTTTTAAGCCAAGAGATAAGTGGACTGTTGTAGAGAAAAAACTATCAAGTTTCAATTCTACAGCCAAGACTACAATTTACAATGCTATTGATTCAAGCCACTTCAAGTTAATTTCTCAATTTGTATCAGCTCAGAAAGTGTGAAAGTCACTGGAGAATATGTTTGAGGGGACTTCAAGTGCTAAGAGAACCAAACTGGATATGTTGACATCACAATTTGAGAATAAGGATGGAAGAAAAAGAAACTGTAGCTGAGTTAAGTGAAAACTTATGCGATATATCTCCTGTTTTAAAAATCGCTAGACGTTAGTTAGCCGGTGAAGAAGGGCCTAGCGATTAATCGAAAAAATTGGATTTAAATTAGAGATTAATCGGGGACTAGTTTACAAGTTTTTATTATTATATATAATAAATAATAAAATATTAGATATTTATAGGTATATAGATGTGTTACCGTGATATTGTAAAAAGGTCTGATAGAGTTGGATTAAGGCGCCCTAAGAAGTGGTGTTGTTACAGGTTCGATCCCCAATTAGTGTGTTTCGTCCATTTTTGTTGTTTTTATTAACAAAGGGAAAAATAGTAATTTAACAGTCATCTTCTCCACACAACCCAAACACTGTACAACTCTAATCTCCGCCAATGTTTTTTAACTTAATTTCTACCAATTTCATCATATTTTTAACTGGAAATGACACAAGAATGCTTGGAGAAAGGTATATCCGTTTGTAAAGATGGAGCAAGGTTCAAACATATTGGGAAGATAATTAGGTAGTAATAGTAGTAACCTGACTCAGTCTAGCGTATAGGGAAGTTAATAGGATCAATTTTGATTATTTTCAGTTTCCAACAGTGAGCATGCTGCACAGTTTCATCGGTCATGGTGTGGGAACGGTATTACACTCGGAACCTCTTATATATCTTCATAGTAACTGTAAGTAACAAAAAAAGAGCTTTTCCACAACAACTCTTCATAATGGTAGGCCTGGGCATTCGGGTACCCGTTCGGGTTTAGTTTGGGTATTTCGGGTTTTCGGATTTTCGGGTTTAGAGATATAGGACCTGTTCGGGTATTTCTAGACTTTGGGTTCGGATCGGGTTCGGTTCGGATATTTCGGGTTCAGATTCGGATTACCCGAAGTTCACAAAACTCAAAATTTTAGTATCTAATTTAGTCTAAATTATTCAATAATATGCAATATATCTAAAATTTTAGAGTATTTTCTACCCAAATTTACTAATAAACTGTTTAAATACTTCAAATTGTCGAAAATATCTAAAAATCTGAATATTTTGAACACTTATATTATTAAAATTATAAATATTACTAATATATTACTACTATATATTAATATACCCATTCGGATTTCGGTTCGAACCGGGTTCGGATTCGGGTTTTTGGATTTCGAGATTTAGAACCTGTTCGGGTAATTTACAATTTCGGATACGGATTCGGATCGGGTTTTTTGGATCGGGTTCGGATCAGATATTTGGATCCGGGTATTTTGCCTAGGCCTACGTAATGGTGTGGAACTTCTATGAAAATCTCTCTGTTCTGTGCAAATGATTATGAACTTGAATATATGATTGAAAGTCAAACTTTTACGCTTGGTGAGCAGTCCCTATATAGAATTTGATGAATGCATTTACAATATTTTACAAATTGATTATTTCCTTTGTTAACAGAACCAATTCTCACCATTGGAAAGACCGAATTTGTAACATGGTCAGACAAATGGACAATTGTGACAACAGATGGTGGTCCGGCCGCTCAGTTTGAGCATACTATTCTTATTACCACAACTGGTGCAGATATTCTAACTATATCATGATGAACTACATCACAATGTTCTAGAATTTTACATCATTAACCATTTAGAAAGTGTAAAACAAAGTAATATTTGACCTTCCCACCAAACCCTAGACCTTTTGAAGGTTGGGGTTTCAGAGATTCGTCAATCTTACAAGATTCATGTATTCGATGAATTAAAAGTACAATAAGATATGTTATAACTCGAAGTATGACAATATAGCATCAGATATATTATTTAGAGTTGCTCTCCAAGACAACCAAAGACAAGAGAAGGAAGTAGAAGTTGGACAAAAATTAATAACCAAGTCGTATTTCTCGGACATTATACTTCACAAGGACATATTTATGCCATGTACATAAAAGGAGCAGTTTGGTGGATTAGTTTATCTCAGTTTAGCATTGTTCAACAGTCAACAGAAACCTTCAACTCCAATGGACTACTCTAAATATGATAGTTGCAAAGACAAAAGGCTCGTGGAATTAATATTGTGGAGATTTGTGCATTGTTCATAAACTTACCGTAACTGATGAAAATTATAACGAGAGGACCGTCGGTTTAAAAAGTTTATAAGATGGATGAGGATTTGGCAAAATGGGCTGAGGTTAGTTTCTTGGGAGACAACACACTCATTGTGGCACTTATTGCATTGAATAAAAACTAATTGTGGGCCAAATATATAACTTAGAAGTAATATTTAATTGTGGACCAAAAATCTAGTTAGAATAACGAATTTAAAGCTTCACAACTCACAAGCCACATGTTTTTCATTTCTCATTTTGTAGTTTAGGAACCGGCCAAGAAGTGTACTCCACTTAGAACCTTAAATAGTTTTTAAAAATATAAAAAGGAATTTTATTTCTTAAATTATATATATGAATAATTTTAGTTAGAGAAAAAATTATATTTGTATTAACCATCATACGCTTATTTATATTTATATATTTTTAATATATTATAACAATTATTATAATAATCTAAAGGTAAATTATATCCCAAAAACACTTTTGTCAAATATTTATCATTACAAATATTATTATTGTCAAATTTCAAAAACATTTCACAATTTATTCATAAAATATTTTACAGGCAAACAATTCATCAAAGAAACATCTCATTAGTAACCACGTACAATTTTACTCTATGTTTTACCATTAAAAATATGTCCTTACACCCAAAATTATTTTATTGTTAAAGTAAGTTCTTTATCACCGCTTACAAAATATCTTATGAACAAATTAAACATATTTTATGTTGCTTTACTTTTATTCTGACATAATTATAGTTCTTATAATTACTAAAATTATTTTGTGACATAATTTCTTTAACCATGAATTTGTTTTACTCCCAAGATATTTTGGATGAACAACTGGCGAAAATTATCTACTCGATTAAAATGATTTTATGACCAACCCAATAAAACTTGAGAAATTTAAAGAAACTTAATATAACATAATGAAAACAAAAATTTGAAAATTATAATCATGATGGTATATATAAGTTTTAGATAATTCAGATATACAAAATAGAATCTTTACAAAACTCAAACATGACATATGTCATAATCACGTTAAGCATCGACGACATATTTACTCCTCAGAAGTATCGCACTGTACCAAAACTACTTAAAACTATTACCTCATATATTCTCGAATCATAAATTCTCAACTTATTTCTACCTAGAACAAAAGTTCTCATATATTTCTCCATATATCTGGGTTTAAACGGTTTACGAACCAATTCCGATAGAAAACCACATAAATTTTGTTTAAAACCAATTTTTAATCGGTTTACCGTTCCAACTTCCCAAATTTGAAAATCGCTTCTCAATTACTCGATCAAGCAGTTCTGGTTTCAGTACGAGAATCATCAACATTATTCAGAAGAGAAAACTCTAGATTTTGACCAGCAACATCAACCACCGACTAATTTTCCAAACTAATAATGCTACTAACTGTAGAATCACTTTTGGAACCTCCATCAATGTCACCATCCTCAATTAAATTAGCGGACTTTATATACTTGTATTCTATTTTATTACATCTGATAGCTTCCATTGAAGAACCTGCACAAATGAAAGACCCACACAATAGATCAGCAAAATTATATAGAAAAAAAAATCAAAGCTCAAAGTTTTTGATATAAATATGTAAATTTAGGTAGATATAACGTTATTTTCTTAATTAGCTGTCTTATTACGTTTCAAAAATAATAATTCTTTTGATATAACTTATATTCACTATGTATTGATCAATAATAATATACATACTTAATAATTTTTTTTGTTTATACGTCTCAAAATCTAATTGAGAAAACACGTATAATAATTAGCGTACAAAAGGAAAATAGATTAGTTTTTTTTATTTTCCTTTTTGATTTAAGAATTTTTTTTTTTAGATATAGACTTGTAAATTTTATGTAGATTTAATGTTATTTCCTGATTATCTGTTTTGAAAAATAATACTCCATCCGTTTCAAAATATATGATGTTTTAACTAAATCACGCATATTAAGCAGTTTTTACTTTTAACAAGTTCAACCAATAAAACACAATACTACATAATATAAAATACTAAACTAATCTAAAACTTGCATGAAAATTTGAAAACATCATATATTATGAAACAAAAAACTTCTCTAAAACATATTATATTTTGAAACGGAGTGAGTAATTTTTTGACACGTGTCAACATGTCATGATCCTGTTAATAACTAACTTTGAAAACCCAATTTTATATTATAAGATACCATTATCATATGAATTAAAGAGAAGTTGATATAATATATACCCAGAATGTAATGATTACTTGCCATTGACCCAGAATCTCATATGGATGGATGTAAGTAAGACTGGAAAAAAAACAAAGGTCAATAAAAGGCTAAATTGTTTGTAGCTGAAGACCAAACCTGTGGTTTTTCCTTCGATAAATCTATGGGGCTCAGTGTTATAGTTGGTTTGGTTTGGATGTGGTTTTTGCTTTTTATTTATTTTTGAACAAAGATGAAGAGAAACCAATATGATGGGTTATAGACAGGGCCGGTCCTAAGATTGCATAGGCCTAAAGCATTTATTATACAGGGTATTTTATAAAATATGTTAACTGTAAGTATATGATACAAACAATAAAAATATACAAAAACTGCCGTTAGCAGATATCGAATCTGTGACCTTGGGTATGTTTTTGTACAACAGAACCAACTTAGCTAGGAACTTGTTTCGTTACTTAACCCAAATTATTTTGTATATATTGTGTGGCCTAAAGCAGATGCTTTGGCTGCTTTAGAGGTGGGCCGGGCCTGATTATAGACACATGGCGGTTGTATCGGTGACCTGTGACACTTCCTCAAAGCAAATTTAGAATGGTAGTCTACTTTATTATTATCGTACAAATACAATATAAAAAACTGAATTTTGTTTATATTTTCTTTATTAACAAGCCCATATTTTATTAATAAAACAAAAATTTATCATTTACGTTAGTTTGAATTTTTTTTTTATCAAATGCCTTAACTAACAAAAAATATTTTTTTTCTTAAATAATATTTTTAAAAATAATTTAATATTATTACCCACAGATGAGGATCACAAAACTTAAGGATATAAGTTTTCTCATAAACAACATGTTCCAAAACATGACCGAGTAGAATCCAAAAACTAAACGGCATTATGGATGTCAATTTACTGAAAAGTTCCAATTTTAATATATATGAATTTGTCTTTATGGAGGATATTTCCTTTATATCAAATTCGGGGTCATTAGAACATAACTATCGCTAGTTTTTATATTTGGGTTTCTCAAATCAAATGTGAACATAACTTTAAACTAAAATATAAATTATAATAATATATATTTAATAAGTAATTTAATAGACCAATCATAAGATAACATCTATGAGAATGGTTTTTCATGTTTTGGTTGACGGTCTCTTAAAACTCTTAAATGGAAAACATCTCTTTTCCTCTCTTTTTTTTTTCTCTTTTATTATATATTTAAATGGTAAAGAGATACGTGAGAGACCACCGTTTGGAGATAACTTTAGTAATTGCGTATACAACATTCTAATCTTAACAAGGGATTAATAATTCGTATTCATAATTTATAATTGATTGAGATTGCCAGGGGGAGTCCAAAATATACACAATTAATTATCTAAATTGTACGGGAGGATATAAACTTCGTTGATGATTTTACGAGCGGATATAAATAATGTTGATGATTTAATAGCTGGGTATAATAAGATATCTGACAGTAGGTGAAGAAGCGTCAACAAGTGGAAGCTTCCAGTTGCATGCATGCAACAATGACTCGAGCTGACCCTTCATATAACTTTTGCATTTTTCTTTCTGTAACCGATGCTTTTGAAACCAGAGAAATAAGTGTGGAAGGATCAGAGAAATAAATGTGGAAGAAGTTTCGACAAGTGGAAGCTTCAAGGTTGCATGCATGCAACAAATATAACACCTATCATATAACTTTTTCAGGTTTTCTCTATGTAACCTATCATATAACACCTATCATAAAACCTTTCAGGTTCCAGCTTCAGCCTTGGTTTTGTCGACCCACTTGAATTCGTAGCCTCAAAAAACTTCATTGCCTCCTGGCTATAACAATTAGAACGTATTGTTAAGTTTTATTATAAAGTTACGGTTGTTATTTGGTATCATAATCGATATTAATATCTATAACTATTTTTAAATATAGTCAACAAAATTTTATTTATCTATAATCAACAACAACAAATTTTGTTTTATCTATGAAAAAAAAGAGAGTAAAATTCAAGTTATTATTCTATCAAATATGTCAAGAGTGTACGGATAATTTACAAACTCATACCCTTAAAACAGCCAATTCATTATCACGAATCCGCTTAAAACAAGGTTTCCGCAAAGAATTCTAATTCTCAATTTTTTAGGATTTTTAAAAAATACTTTAATTCTTTCCTAATTTCATATCCGTAATTAGTTTTTGGTACATTTGAAGTTTCCGCTGAAACTTATCTACAACACACACTCGAGAATACAATTTAAACTCCATGATCTTTAACCGTCTACCACGGTTTGATACATGCATAACATATTATAACCCCTACATGTGAAACCAGAATAGTTTTTAGGATATCACCAACCCATATCTCCATTTTCTTTCTTCAAAATGGAGTAACTCTATTTTGGAGTTGGATTTTACTACCGCCTCGGGTTTATAGATTAAGGAGATAAATAATGTAAGATAAAGAGACACAAAAAAAAATAATGCAAGATAAAGAGGTACAAAAAAAGAAATAATGCAAGATAAAAGGGCACAAAAATAAAATAATACAAGATAAAGGAGTAAAAACAAAATTTATAATATAAAAATAGTTCATTAAAATATGTTTTAACGATTTATTTTTACGAGTCAATAACCAAAAAGACTTTTTATCTTCCATAATTATCTTGACTGACTCTAAACAAAAATAAATTTTTATAATCTTATCAAGTATTTATATATTATCAAAATAAAATTCATATTTTTTTAACATATAACAGAGGTCTCTTGTTATTTGGGATCCTATTCACCTTTTTGGTTGGACTTCTATTGAATCGAAAAATAGGTTCAAACAAAAAATTTTGGTCTTTTATTCAAAAAAAAAAAATTGCCCGAGAACCCCTAAAAACCTTGAGCCCGCACTGAATTATAACCGATGCTTTCACACCACAAATATAACTAATTTCGTAGTGTATTTTACCCAAAATATCCACGTTTTGTTTATGTAATAACTAACAAGAAAAACGTAATATTATTGTTTATGTAAGGGAAAAATGACTAATTTCATATATCTAATTATTTTTTCCTTGGTAATATTATAGTTTATAGTATAAAATCTATACTGTTTTCTGCATTTTGATTCTTTATACAATAATTAAGAAGATGAAGAGGAAGAATATAAACCCTAATATTTGTTGTTTACATTTTTTTTTGAATTACTAAGAGGTTCTGGGCCTAGGCCCGTACATCCTCTCGGGCCAGGGACCAGAGCATTTTATATGGTCCCCTCTCAAGCGCCGTCTCTTGAACCAGCGACCTCTAGACTTTGCCAGAGAGTTTTTACCAATTGAGCTATCGACGCTTGGTTTGTTTACATTTTAAGACAGGGTTCTGAATTTAAAATAAAAATTCTGATGATAATACATTCATTACCCACGCTAGGACCCATTTACGCACGTGCTATTTCATCATTCAATCCAATGTCTTATCTATAAATAAACAGACATTTAGTAGATTTAAAATCACTCATCTCATAAACCAAAGTCCAGTCTATTTCATAACATCTTCCAAAGAAAAACCAAAGTGTTAAACAGTCTTCTTAGATCAATGGTTTCCTCTGTTATGTCTCTCCAATCCATCTCTTTGACAACTCTCAACAATCTGTCATGCAATAACCAGTCTCATCTAAGCTCTCTTGGTTTCTCTAAATCCTCCCAGAATCTTGGAATCTCATCCAACGGTCTAAGTTTCTCCTCTCGATCAAGTTTCACTCCCAAGAAGAACCTCACTCCTACCCGAGCTCTCTCCCAAGACTCTAGACCAAGTAAGTTGTCTAAACATGATCTCATCTCTCATTAATTACTAAAGTACCCAGTTTACGTATTAACTTCTTCTTTATTCATCCTCCTTGTGATAATTTCAGGTAAAGTTCAAGAACTAAGCGTGTACGAGCTCAACGAACTAGATAGACACAGCCCTAAAATTCTCAAAAACGCCTTCAGCTTAACGTTCGGTCTCGGCGATCTTGTCCCATTTACAAACAAACTCTACACCGGCGACCTTAAGAAGCGTGTGGGAATCACCGCCGGTCTCTGCGTCGTGATCGAACACGTTCCCGAGAAGAACGGTGAAAGATTCGAAGCTATCTACAGCTTCTACTTCGGAGACTATGGCCACTTAGCCGTACAAGGACCGTACTTGACTTACGAAGACTCGTTCTTGGCCATCAAGGGTGGCTCTGGAATCTTTGAAGGTGCGTACGGACAAGTTAAACTTCAACAACTTGTGTACCCGACGAAACTGTTCTATACTTTTTACCTTAAAGGGTTGGGTAAAAATTTGCCTGAGGAGCTTACCGGAACGCCAGTTCCTCCCTCTAAGGATGTGAAACCGGCGGTGGAAGCTAAGGCGTTGGAGCCCAGCGGAGTTATAAGCAAATATAGACTTTTGTTTCTAATGTCTATGTATAATGGTATTCTCTTTATAAAAGAGAAATTACAGTCTATATTCTGCGTAGTCACTTTCATTTTCTTTGGTCAAAAGCATTACGTTAATTATTATTTGAAAAGACTCAGAAACAAAGTTCGACATCTTTGATGATGAGATTCAGGGAATAAGTTGAATGTAACATATATCTATGTAATTTTGGGCGCTATAAGTTGCATGTAACAATACATAGTAGAAAAGTGCGAGTAAACTCACACATGTAAACCGGGTGATAAATCAAATCGGGTTAAAAATGTTTTCAACAAGTTTCAAAATTAAATTGAGAAATGACGGATTATAATTCTTATCTTATATAATGCGCCTCGTGGAGGTTATCAAGTTATTCTTAAAAAGGATTAGACCATTCGTATTTTATATTATTATTATTTTTTTTTCAATAAAAGATTAGTTCAGAAAAGCCTATAGGATGGAAAACTGTTTGCAAACAAGATATTATGCGGAGAAGTACGCGCTTGATGTGCTATAAAGAAGCCGCATTTACATTTGCATTTATAGAAACAAAAGATAAAGAAAAAGAAGAAAATTTCTCCCTGTCACTTTTGATGTCGTCGAGGTATGTCAAAAATGTCGGCCAGTCATGAGGAGAAAACACCATCTTCACCAAGTCTGAACAGTCCGTGTAGCAAGTCACGTCACAAAACCATGCCCGATCATACAGCGCATAGCCCACAGGAAAGCTTCGACTTCGACATGCAAGGGAGAAAGATTCCGTCAAAAATTCTTAGCCCCCATGGTTGGCGTCGGATCCTAGAGCTGGGTACAATCCATCCCGCGCCTGCAAATGAGTCACCCGCCTTCCAAGAGGCATCAATAAAAAAACGGTAGCCTGAATAACTAGCAGAAAGAGAACTTGCAGATGTCCTCAGCCTTGGGTTAGAGTCGGGTTGATTGGTATTGAGATCCTCATCCGCACCCTCTTCCTGGGCCTGCTGCCAAGTTGTCGCCTCGCCTTCCGCCACCCGAATAATCTCCTCAGGCCGCTCAACTTCATTCTCGAAAACTCTTGCGTTCCTTGCTTTCCATATATACCACAAGATCCAAGGAAAAGCCGAAACATAAGAACCCGAATTCTTAGGACCCAAAAAATAATCCAAATTTGCATACACTGACCCCATCAGAAAGGAATTTGGTCCCACCGGTACCTGAGATAAAGCTCAAACCTGACGAGCCGATGGACAATGAAAAAGAGCATGATTTACTGTTTCCTCATCTGCACCACACTGTGCACATCCCAAATCACAAGGCAGACCACACTTGTGCAGGTTTGCCGAAACCGAATGGCATCCTGACAATACCTGCCACATAAAATGTTGTAATTTTAGTGGACACTGAACCTTCCAAACGCTAGATAGGAGATGAGTAATTTCCGGCCCGGAACCACGAGGCTGAAAAGTCCTTGATACCTCCATACGTGTTGTATGGTAGCCTGACTTATACTTTCAATTCTTCGTAAAATGCCAACCGAGAGAGTCCGTTGTCCGACAACTCCCTAAAGGTATAACCCCTATTAACTCAACATCCAAAGGATCAAAATACTCATTGAGCAAATCCATCCGCCATGAATTGGTTCCACGATCAATTAAGTGAGAAATTTGAAGGTCAGGGTCCTGTAGCGGGTCCATACTTATAGCTGGTCTCGGGAATTGAGCCGGTATCTATGGATCAGTCCTTCTGTCCATAAAGAAATGGATTCCCCGGATCCAACTCGTTTAATAAGCCCTCTGTTAACCATAGAGTGAGCTGAAAAAATACTCCTCCACCCATACGAGAGAGAGTATGACCGAATCGGTGCCATTGGATTGGAATTCCTATAATACATACCTTTAAAAACTCTGGCAAAAAGAGAGTCTGGAGCCTCAATTAGCCGCCATAATTGTTTGGCCAACAGTGCCGAATTAAAATTGTCCACATTCCAAAACCCTAAACCGCCCAACTCTTTACTGCAACATAATCTCTCCCAGGCTAACCAATGCATACCCCCGACCGATCACTGGAATGCCGTCAAAAGTTTGCCACTGCACTGGTAAGTTTGGATGTGATTGTTTTGGTAACCGAAAACAGGACATCACAAACGTCGGGACCGCAGTTGCTACTGACTTAATCATCACCTCTTTTCCCCCTTTCGATAGTAGTTTTGCTGACCAACCATTTGTCCGACCCTGCAGCCTATCCCGAACATATGAAAACATATTTGTCTTAGACCCGTCCAAACTCTCAGGTAAACCTAGATATGACCCCATCCCGCCCAAATTTGTTATCCCAAGAACCTCTTGGAGTTCTATTTTTTTATCTACATCAACCGTATGACCAAACTGAAAAGTGGATTTGTCAAAATTAATTTGCTGTCCCGAGGCAGCCTCATACTATCGTAATATATCCAAAATAACCACACATTGTTCCTTATCTGTCTTGCAGAAAAACAGATTATCATCCGCAAAAAACAAATGCGTGATTGGCGGAGATTTATCATCCACCGTATTTTGTATTACTAAATATGGTATTTGGAGAATAAGTTTTTAAGATATTTTGTGAGAGTATTTGTGAGAGATTGCATTAGTGTACCCCTATTCTTCAAAGAAGTACTTTTATGTTTATATGAAGATGAAGTCGATTTTAGCTAGACATGTTCTACTTTGTAGAGGGAGAATATGTTATTCTTCGGAGTTGTTGTATATTCTCTTGGATTCGATCTCATCATTTCCTTTTTCTTTGATAGGTTTGCGTTGAGCTCATCGAACTTACATCCTTGGGCCGAGTTCACAGACTTGGCAGTTTATTTTGGGTTTAAACTGAGTTAACTGGAGTGTGCTAAATCACTCTAGTAAAACATGTTGATATAGATACGTGTGATTATTACGGAAAAATTAGTAGCAAACTATAACTACAGAAAGTTACAAATTAGTGACAAAGTATTAGTTAATTTAATTTGTAGCTAATATGTCACTAAACGTAGGTATATAATGACGGATAGTAACAAAAAAAAAGTGTAGCAATATTGCTTCAAAATTTGTGACACAAAGTATCGTAACTCTGGTACACACAACATAAGTCGTCACAAATTGTAGTTAATAATTACTAAAATTATGTAAAATTATGAAAATATAATTCAAACATTTTTGATACAAACTATTTGTAACTAAAGAAAGTTTTGATACAAAATATTTGTGGCTATATACAAATAAAAATATGAAACACTTAACCAAAAAAATAAAATAAAAAAATACTTAGCCAAAAAAAACTTCTTTGGGTCTCCCCTCCTGCCATTCACTCTCTCTATATATGATACATCTTCTTCCTCGCCGTGATAATATAACAAAGTCCTCGCCGTGTTGTTGTCGTCTTTGGCCTTCTGATTCCAATTCCAAGGTATATTTGAGGTTTAGGTTGAATTTTTATTTCTGGGTTTGTATCGATTTAGGGTTCTTCCATGTGACCCCTTTTCGATTACTTTTCTCTTGTATCGATTTAGGGTTTTTCTTCGGTATATAATCTTTTTCTTCCTCTTCTTCTTCTTCTAGGCCTTCACTGGACCCCAAAATCTGTGACAGGAATAATAGCTTGGTTTGGTAATCTTTTGGTTATTATCTGGTTTAGTATGTATTTTGGTTTGTTTATCCGGTTTAGCAAACACATTATATGTAATCCTATCTCATTAGTGAGAATCAATCAACCAAATAACAATTATCTCTTCTTCTCTCTCACTCTATGTACGATTGTTCATCATCAATCATCATCATCATCAAATCTTAGTTCTCTGAGTTGGTTCTTCTTCCTTTGTAACCTTCTCTTAGCCTTTGATTTGCCTTTTCCTTGAGTTCTCGGTGAACTCTGGATTAGGGATTCAATTTACTGTTACAAAATCAAACAAAGCAAACCCTAGATGATCAATTGCAGAGGGAGACAATAGCTATTTCGTCGACGATTCTTTCCACCGGTGGTGGCTAAACTTTCACAGATCTCTTCATCTCTGTAACATTTTGTAGGTCTTCTCTCTCTTTTTCTTCGGTTTTGTGATCTATTCTACAACTCTGTCTCTGTATTTCTCAGCTCTATCTTGGAGCACTGCTTTGTTTCTGTGTTTTATTGGCTCATTTTGGGTGATTCGCTGTCTCTGATTATTTCTTTGGTTATATCTAATAACCCCTTTTCGATTTTCTCATGTTGAATTTCTCTAGTTCTGAGTCACCGGAGCAAGTCGACACAAGATTCTTGTCTCTCAACAAGAGTAGATGTCCTGTGTCACGTGCCAAAAGGGTGTTCTCTGACGCCATTTACGAGTCTAACAAATGGGTCGTCAATGCGGCAACGTCTCTGGTTTCAGGTAAGCCTCTTTCTCTCTTGCTCTGGTGAATTCTATTCGTGGGGGTTTTAATCTGATAGATGACTTAATTCTATGTTAGTTAGCATATCTTTGATTTGTTAGGCTTCTCGATTTCCTCTTTCTTTTATCTTGATCTCCAATCTTAGATTGAAATTGTTATCAACTATGTGTTTCTACTTTCTAATAGCTGATCATCTTAATTCATTGGATGTTGGAACAAAACATTCATAATTGGTCCTAGTTGCAAATGGTCTATCTGATTTTAACGAGAAGGAGGTAAATTAAACATTCATTATTGGTCCTTGTTAAACGATTCTTAAATTGGCAAGGAAGAAAATTTTGAAGGTCTGCTAAAGCTTTGTAGTTTAGTTGTGGCTTGTTTGTTTTTAGTGGCTAAAGTTAGAGAGATTTAAGTTCCATGGCTCTAAGACCTCCGAGTTAGTTACTTTCTCTTGCTCTATCTTATAATGTAGCTAACGTGTTTGCTGAAATGCCGAGTTATAATGGTGTTCTTTTTTTTTGTGTGTGTATGTGATTGAAGGTCGAGTTTTGTTATTAGAAGAAGTTTTGCAAAATGAGCTTCATGGACAAGGACCAATAATGTAGATAAGAAACGTCTCCTCTCATCTCAAAACGATGGCCGCCGATGTTGTCACTGCTTCTCCTCGTCGACCAATAGCCGCCTCTGCTAGTTCCGTTGGTTTCTATACTCTTGTTTCTCTGAACTTTTTTTTTTGACTATGTATGGTCAGATCTAAAAGAAGGAAACAGCAAGGATATGGGAGGAAAAGGATTCGTAGCTGCGAAGATGATGGCTGGTTACCATCTATTATTCATACTGATACTTGTTTTTCTCTTATTTAGATTATGTTCATGAGGTATAGAGCAAATAAGAGACAAATTAACTCTTCTGTGATTCACAACTTTTGGGGTAAGTATTCTTTCCCTTATACTCTTGTTAAACCTTTCCGGGTAAGTATTCTTTCGGGTTATATCCATTTGATTTTCAGAACCTCCTCATATAAGTAATTGGTTTTCAAGCTATGTATATGAATCACCGATGCTAGATACAAGTAATGGTTCTGAATTATCTGATTATGGAGGAAGTGTGAATGTATAAAGGATATGGAATTGTTGAATATATATCTAATATCTATGTACAAACTATATTCTGTTTCAGTTGGCTCATTTGTGACTGCTTGATGTGTTTCTTGTTTTCTTTTCCAGCTCTAGTTCTCCTACTCAATTCACCATCTGTAAGTAAAACTCTTTCAATCTTAGTTTCAGTATCATGAATCAATGTGTGTGTGTGTGGAAACTATGCAGTTTGTTGATGACTGTCAAAGGTATTAGAAGCACAGTGAGAAGCTGAAAAGAAAGACTTGACATTCATTATCACAGAGTGTATCAAAGGCTTTTAAGGATGCTAGTGTTATTCTTCCAAAACTTCAAGTTACAAAAATAAGTTATTTATTTTATGTAATGTAACTATGTATGTAAAATCGGTTTTGTGGAATGAATCTTCTCCATAATTTATATATTTTCACATAATTTGTTTTTGTTGCTAGATATAAAACATTTCAATAATTTTGATATAATAAAAGCTATCGTGAACATATGTTTGTCGTTTTTTGTAACAAGTTTATGACAAGTAATCATGTAGCTTCTTGTGAGTCTATTAGTCACCAAAATTTTGTAACTTTTTGTATATAGTTGCTACTAATGCTTTTGCCGCAAATTGTAACAAATGGTGGTAGATAAATGTAACATTTTGTAGCAAATAGCTACATTTACATTAGTTTCTAAATTGTAGTAAGTTGCGACAATTTGCTATGAAGAAAAAATTTGCTACGGCCAAATAATTACTAAATTTTTTTGTCACAATTATGTAGCAAACAAATTTTAGCTACGAAAAATACCACATAACTGCAATTATTTCCGTAATAATGCAGAATATTTTTACTAGAGGGTTTAAGTATATGGTAATATATACTACCATATACTTAAACCATCTAGATAGACTCATTCAAAGACCTTAAATTAAATAATAAATAAATTAAATATCAAAATAGACTCATTTTTGGTGGTGTTAAAAAAAAGGATTTTATGTGATTCATTTTTATTGACTTATTTGAAGATGGACATTATACATCATAAAAAATATTCCCCTAAAGGTCATTCTACATGCAAGGTTTTGCATTCTTGCATGGTTTGAAAAGAAAGATAAGATTTTTTGGTGGTGTTGAAAAAAAAAAGAAGATTATGAGCAAAACCAATTAAGTTCCATGAACATTCAAACTATTCCTCTATTTGGACAATGATATCTTATCTTGATGCATGTGAGCATCTTCCATGTCTGTGGTGGAATTGACCCTCTATGATGTCAGTTGG
Organism: Camelina sativa; assembly: GCF_000633955.1. Taxonomy (NCBI): domain Eukaryota; kingdom Viridiplantae; phylum Streptophyta; class Magnoliopsida; order Brassicales; family Brassicaceae; genus Camelina; species Camelina sativa. The sequence continues at coordinate 3,285,077 of NC_025693.1, forward strand.
CAATATACTGCCACTATCTACTATCTAGTGTGCTTCCGAATGAAGCTCGTTGTAGTGCTCGATTAATAAATGTTTATGAAATTGCGATGAATTTGTGCTAGAGAAGATAGATAACAAGTATTCATCAACAACTTTAGACTAAGATTGTAGATTTTCATCTAAAATAGTTAAGAAAGACGAATTCATTCATATCAAGATTGATTAATTTTGGGAAAGAAAAATAACAGATTTAACTATCCATTATCGAATAAGATGTATTGGAAGCATAGTGTACAAATCAATACTTCATCACTCATCAATTATATAATTCTTGAGGTGGATTTTAATTTATACATCTTTATATTCTCGATGTACTGGTTTTTTTCTCTCGATATTATATGAATGGCTGAGTAGATGTTTGCTGGAAAAAAAAGGCTGAGTAGATGTTTATAAGCTCTATACCTTTCTCATTTTTCTATTTAAAAAAGAATATTTTTCACTGAAATTAATAATTTAATCTATTTAGAAAAATATAAATCTCCTAAATATTACTGGTTATATTATTTGCACGTTTTTTCATTGTTTTGTAGTCTGCGACTGCGGCCGGCCAACAGTATTCAACTTAAATCCAAGACCCAAATTATTAAGCTTAGATGACATTCCGACCATGGAAACCAAATTCAAATTCACTTAATCATCTTTCTAGTTTTAGAGACCCACTTTTGAATAAAATACACACGTGTTATTACTTCATCAATCATCACCATTCATCAATCATCACTATTAATCAATCACCCAATATAAATATACATGCTGATACATTCCATAGAACTCAACTCATTCACCACATAAAGTAAAGTCCCATTTCTTCATAACCAAACAAGTCAAAGATTCTTCTTTAGAATTCTTTCTTCTTCTTATCAATGGCTTCTTCTGCCATGTCTCTCCAATCTGTCTCTATGACAAATCTTAACAATCAATTTCATCGAAGCTCTCTTCTTAGTTTCTCTAAACCCTTTCAGAATCTTGGTATTTTATCTAATGGTCTAAATTTCTCCTCTCGATCAAGTTTCACTCCCAAGAAGAACCTCACTCCTCCTCGAGCTCTCTCCCAAAACGGGAATATCGAGAACTCCAGACCAAGTAAGTTCATTGAATTAAATGGTTCTCTCAAAATTATGTTATGTTGGCATATAATACAAGTTCCATATCTAAAGTTTGAAGGAATTATCATTAATATATAAAGGGTTAGGGTCAATCTATTAATTGCTAATTGGTTTTTAGTTAGAAGCCCAAGATAAACCTAAATTTAACATGGTATCAGAGTCCAATGTTAAAATTCTGGTGGAAATAGAAAAGTGGATACGGACATACCTCTTGTTAACCCGAGTAATGGGAGCCTAAGAAGGGGTTTATTGTCAGTCCAAGTGGGATCGGTTCAAGATGGAGTTAACATCTCGAGGAGAAGGGAAGATTGTTGGCATACAATCCAAGTCCCACATCTGAAATTTGAAAGAATTATCATTAATATGTAAAAGGTTAGGATCAATCTACTAATTGCCAATTAATTTTTAGTTAGAAGTCTAAAATAAGTCCAAATTTAACATGTTATACCCTAAAACCAAGATTACCCAATTTATAAGTTTGCAAACTTAATCACGTACGTAAGCACATGACACACACCATACCTCAAAATCAGGTATATAATTCTAACCTTGAGTTTGTTTGTTTGTTTGTTTTTTTTTTCAGGTAAAGTTCAAGAACTAAGCGTGTACGAACTCAACGAATTAGATTGACACAGCCCAAAAATTGTTAAAAACGCCATGGGCCTAATGTTCGGTCTCGGAGACCTCGTCCCATTCACAAACAAACTCTACACTGGCGATCTAAAGAAGCGAGTGGGGATCACAGCCGGTCTCTGCGTGGTGATCGAACACGTTCCCGAAAAGAAGGGTGAGAGATTCGAAGCCACGTACAGCTTTTACTTCGGAGACTACGGTCACTTGTCAGTACAAGGACAGTACTTGACTTACGAGGACTCGTTCTTGGCCATCACTGGTGGCACAGGAGTCTTCGAAGGTGCGTACGGACAGGTTAAGCTTCAACAGCTTGTGTACCCGACAAAACTGTTCTACACTTTTTACCTTAAAGGGTTGGCTAATGGTTTGCCGGAGGAGCTCACCGGAACGCCGGTTCTGCCGTCCAAAGAGGTGAAACCGGCGGCTGAAGCTAAGGCGCTGGAACCTAGCGGAGTTATAAGTAACTATACTAATTAATTCATGAACTTTTGTCCTATTACGTTTTCTCTTGTATTAATCGATTCATTGGGGGAATAATTTGTCTACTTGTTTTTATTCCCTTTTGTCGGCGCCAATAATATATCGTAACAAAATGTCTGGCAAAATTGACGGATGATATTGATTGATATATAAAGATGGGATGGCAAAGTTAATAATTTACATGTCACACTCCTCTTTTCACTAATAGCTGACGGTGATAATGAGTTCTCCATCAAACACTAATTTAAAGGATAAAAAAAATGTGTGGAAGAAGACCATGATGGTAAAGTTCACATGCATAATGATAATCATCTACTTTGGGTAATAATAACATGTGATACTAAGAAGAGGTGATTGGCGTAAAAAGGGATGAAGGGAAAGAGGTAGGAGGCTGAAGAATAAAAGGACAAAACCACTTTCAAGTGTTTTCAATTGACAACAACAGTTTTGAAGCATTTGTTAATCTTATGGTTAACAAATAAAATACGAAGCAAATAAACCAGGCCAAACAAATGAGGATTCTCTAACTAATTGGCACAAATTGTTTCATTCAAATTGTCATATCCTCTATATAATAAAACGGAAGTACACAACTTTTTTTGTAGACCATATAATTTTTATTAGTTGATTATAAAATAGACTATACATTATATATATGTTAGTTACGAAAAAAGTTATTGATTAATTGATTAATCCGTAGGCTATATGAATACACTTAAGAATATTCCAAAAAATCATCTCAAAGAGAATGTTCCAATGATTTATATAATTTTCAAAATAAAATCTTTAGTATTCCATGTATTGTTACAAAATATATACTGTTAGGTATAAAAATATACTGTTAGGCGTAAAAAGGAATAAAATCTTGACAATGTATCAAACTTAATCGTGATTTCCAAGATCTTATTGTACAGTTAAAAATAAAATCTTACCTAAGCACGAGTCATATTAAAACACTTTCACCAAACATGTTCAAAAATTAAAGTAAAAACAAACAACAAACATAACCATTCTCATACATATAATTACAAAATTAAAAATATAAAAGCCACAAAATAGGTGTTTTTTTCAAGCTATCATATTTAACATATGATTTTATTGCATAATGTTTAATCCAAATTTTTTTAAAACAACAATCATATAAATTATAATTTATACTAAAATTATAATATAAATAAGAAAAATTTCAATCCATGCTCTAGCACCGGTCCTAATCTAGTATGTAAATATATAGGAGTTCATGTTTTGATTTTCTTGAAAGAATTTATCACATATGACTCTAGATCTTGATTTTTTTTTTTAAATAGACGAAAACCCAAAAATTGAAAGTGATAAATTGGCCATTTTTTTTGTTTTTGTTGTTGGTCCCATGGCAAGATATAACTACTGGGCCAGGCATAGACACATCGTAATAAAATTGGCATTCGAAATCACTCTAACCTATTTCTATATTTGTCTCCAACTCATTGCTATAAAGGCAAAAATATAAAGATGGGTTGGAGATTACTTACTAATAATAGCAAATCCATTGTACATACTCCATAGAAGATTAGAGAAAAAAAATGAGAAAAAAATGGAGAGATAGAGAAAAAAATGTCTCTGCCCATAACTATTAAGACACTAAATCTACAACTGTCTTTATTTTATTGAGACTTCTAAAGTCATCCACTTCAGCATTTTAATCTTTTATCTAAAGCTGCCACATCATTGCTCTAATCTCTTTTCAAAATCATGCCACATCATTTAAGAGATTTTTTTTTTCACTTCTCCAAAGCTGGTCAAACAATCTCTTTTCCTATTGTATAGACGATATCTCTTCCTATATAATAAACGATCCCTCTTCCCCTGAATTCAGATCGTTTACTCTACATAAATCAATTCTTTATTCAGAACTCCTCACCATTTTCTCCTGTCATATGTGGATATTAAACGTCGAATCTTTGTTTTGACTCTCACGTGTCATTTTTTCTAATCACATGGGAGATCGTTGTGTTGAATCGCTAGGGAAAACCATGGATTATCAACAAATCTATTGCTAAAAACAAGAAATCTCAGATACACGAACTCATTTTCTTATGGCTTATTAGGCATTTTCAGATCAGTCCTATGTACTCTCTACCCAAACTCCGCTATTCATAAGCCAAGAAGACTCCTGATATAAAAAAAACATTTGATCACAAGATATATATGGATGTATCGTTAAATGGGAAAACGTGTGTATCCAACATATTATAGTCGACTACCAAATGAATCTGAACATAATGCTTTTGTATCTTGTATTCTCTATGTTTGCTAGCGAGTCCATTGTTGTTGACCGTACCAGGTTGTACATTTTTAAATATTAGTCTTCATGTCAATTATGTGAATGGATGGAAATAAAAATCAATAATTTCCCCTGCCTTTGTTTTGTTTGTTGTCTTTCCGAAAATCTTATCACTACAGCTTATTGTATATATGTCTACATTTCACATCTCTCATAGTTCATGCCAACGTAAATTTTGATATATGTTTCTTCCCAGTAATTATGTTCCATTCAATTTATCCTTGATTTCTCAATATTTTCTCAAATGTGTTGCTATCTATAACCCCTCTGGAAATTAAAAATGAAAGTGCATCAGAGTTCTGTAGGTGACACAATGCTGTGGAGAGTTCCAGAAGTCTGATTAGCTGACGAGGCGTGAAGTGCTGATGTGGAGAAAGATTGTTGGACAAGATGACGAGCCATGGGATTTGGAAAGAAAAAATAATCGTGATATACTCGAAGATATTGATAGTATATCTCGTTAAGAGAATAAAGAAGTCATATTCTTGGGGATCAAGAATATTTCCTTATTATTAGGATGCACAAAGATTTAGGTTAGAAATCTTGTGTGCGAGTATAAAAAGACGAGGGCTAGCCGCGAAAAGAGCTAGCACTCGTGGGGTAAAAGTTTGTGAGATTTGTAACCTTCAAGCATTCATAAAAAGGCTTAGAAGGTGAGTGTGTTTTGAACTCTTTTAGATCTACATAGGATGTTGTGTTAGATAGATAGGAGAGTGAGCTTAGTTTCAAGTCTTGTAAGGAACGAGAGTTTTCATATAAGATTGAATAAAAAGCGTTTGCTTGGCGCGTTTCCAAGCGGGTTATTTGAGTTGTGTGTTCTCTATACCATAACAATTGGTATCAGAACATACACCTGATAAAAAGTTCTTGTATCCTTTTTCAACAGGTGAGATCTTGCGACAAGGGTATGGAGAAATCACTTGATTTTGTTGCGGTTCAAACACTATTGAGACTCGATCCTGAGTGCTTTGATTTTTGGAAAGTCTTAATCAAGCAGGCCATCTCAAGCATCGACATGGAAGCTTGGTTTGCGGTAGAAGACGGCTGGTCACATCCTACAGATAAGAATGGGGAAGGAGAACTGGTTCCTAAGCACATAAGAAATAGACAGCAGAAGAAAAAGCAGAGTCCAAACATAACTCACAGGCACTGTCAGTTATCTTCAAGTCTCTGCCTAGGGACATCTTCAATCAAGTTCAAGGATGTGTAGCAGCCAAGGAAGCATGGGATATTCTGGTCGTCACATTTGAAGGCACATGCAGGGTTAAATGCACAAGGCTGGACAATCTTGCATCAGATTTTGAAAACTTGCACATGACTGAAACTGAGTCAATGGCTGATTACAGCAGTCGGTTGAGTGGAATTGCGCAAAAAGCTGTAGTTTTGGGGAAATGGTACAAGGACAAGAAGCTGGTGAAAAAATTCCTCAAAAGTCTGCCTGATAAGTTTCAATCACACAAGTCTGCTATAGACGTGTCTCTAAATTCTGATGAGCTCAAATACAATCAGGTGGTTGGGATGATGCAGGCGTTTGAGATACAACTCAAGAAGAAAGAAAATATGAATGAGAAGTCATTTGCTCTCAAAGCTATCAAAGAACAGAAACTTGCAGAATCTCAGGAGAATGCAGATGAAGAGAAGGTGGGCTTGTTAGGTAAGAAGTACTTTCACAAGATGGAAAGAGTTCAGCGGAAGGGAACAACATCGCTCACAAAAACTAATGCTGATAAGGAGATCAAGAAAAGTGACAAGCAAGAGCGACAATGTGCTGAGTGTGAGGGATATGAACACTACAAGTCTGAGTGTCCAAACAACACACGTAAGAGTTCTCTGCAGTGTTGGGTGTAAGGGTTATGGTCATACTAAGTCTCATTGTCCTTCACGTGAGAACAAACAGAAATCTTACATTACTTGGAGTGAAAGCGAGTCTGATGAAGAAGACAGCAAATGTGAGATTCTGAACAGCTTTGTGGCACTGCTAGGTTTCATTAAGGAAGACAAAGAAGACGAGGTGTTGGTAAAAAATGAAGGCATAGATGAGAAGGTTGACCCTAACTCAGATGGAGAGGAGGCTGATTTGTCGGTGGAAGATGAGATAGAGCTTCTCATCAAAACAGTGTTGCAAAAGACTCAAGACAACACCCAGCTGACTTCCGAGAGGGATACACTACAGCTGAATATTGCAATGATTTCTAAAGAACTAAGTGAAGAGAAGGCTAAGACTCTGCGACTTGAGAAGCAGTTAGAGGAACAGCTCAAGAACATCAGGATGCTGAGTAAGGGAACTAAAGATCTGGATACATTACTTAGTACTGGAAGATCAAGCAACTTGAAGTGGGGTCTGGGTTATGAAGGAACAAACACTAGCACAACTACTCAATTTTTCAAATGGTTGGAATCTGAGCCTAAGCTGAAAGCGAAGATATTCCCTACAACGCCTAGTCCATATGGTCAGTGTCATGGGAAAGAGAAGATATTCCCTACAACAACCAGTCCGTATGGTCAACGTCCTGTGAAGCAGAATCCAAAACTCCAAAAGGATGAGTATGCAGACTAGGTTGCCTACAAGACAGTCATATGCTCCAAACAGTTTTCAGCATACAACTCAAAAGACCTGTCCAGCTCAGCAGAAGAAGAGGATGTTGGTACTGTGGGCATCTGAACCATTATAAGGCCCAGTGCTACAAATTTCAGAATCGTGTGTCAAATTTGATGCAACATGGTATGTTCTATCTAGCTGTAAGAAGAAACAATCAGGAGTATGTCAGGAAAGATGATCTCTATTGTCAAGTGGCATACACAACCGAAAGAACATATGTTGATCAGGCCAAGTGGTACTTTGACAGTGGATGTTCCGGGCATATGACAGGTGCCTTTGACAATTTATCCCATATAGAAAATGTTGTCGGAGGAAGAGTTACTTTTAGTGATGGAGGAAAAGAACAATCCGAGGAAAGGGTACAACTGGTGGTGAATCTCAACCACATCTAAAGGATGTTTTCTTGGTCGATGGCTTGAAGGCAAATCTGATCAGTGTCAGTCAGCTGTGTGATGAAGGTCTGGATTTCACTTTTACCAAGAAGGATTGCAAGGCAGTTGATCAGCAATGATCTGTTCGGCTCAGAGGAAGGAGATCTGGTAATAACTGTTACATGTGGAAATCAGCGATGCAGTGCTTCAACATTACCACTGAGTTGGACACAAAGTTGTGGCATCAGAAACTTGGTCACTTGAATATTCGCACAATGATGAAGCTGGCTAATCAAGAAGTTGTGCGTGGAATTCCTAAGCTGAAGGGTGATCCACATTTCATATGCGGTCCATGCAACAAGGACAAGCAGGTCAAGGCATCTCATGGGTCATTGTTAGACATTCGAATTAGTCATGCACTTCAACTGGTTCATATGGATCTGATGGGTCCTATACAAGTTCAAAGTATATCTGGGCGACGGTTCATTTTTTGTCATAGTTGATGACTACACTCGTTACACCTAGGTGCGATTTCTACGTGACAAATCTGATACTCTTGAATGTTTCCACATACTTGCCTTGCAGATCAAGAGTGAAAAGTGCTCTATCCAAACTATTCGTAGTGATCATGGAGGAGAATTTCAAAATGACAGGTTTGATCAATTATGTGGCCATCATGGCATAATTCATCTATACTCTGCCCCAAGAACACCATATCAGAATGGAGTTGTGGAGCGGAAGAACAGAAAACTGCAGGAAATGGCACGGGCTATACTGCATAGAAATCAGGTTCCTCATCAATTCTGGGATGAAGCTGTTAACATAGCCTGTTACATCATCAACCGAGTGTATGTCCGACCAGGGACTAATAAGACTCCCTATGAGCTGTGGAAAGGGAAGTCTCCTACAGTAAGCTACTTTCATGTCTTTGGATGTCTCTGCTACATTATGAATGACAAGGATTAGTTGGGTAAGTTTGACGCCAAGAGTGATGAAGGGATCTTCCTTGGTTATTCTGGACATAACACTGCATTCCGTGTCTACAACAAACGCACACGATCTGTTCAAGAAACTATCAATATTGTTTTTGACGATACCTCGTTTCAACGGGTCGCTATGGTGCCTGTCATCTCAGACAAGGACCTGGTAACTGATGATGAGAAGCAAGAGCAAGAACCTGTAAGTCATGGTGACTCGATCAGCCCTATGTCATCATCGGATGTTCTTCCTTCATCTTCTCATCGGAGGTTCATCGGAATCACTCTAGTGATATGATCGATGCGATTCAGGGGGGTAGAGTTACCACAGGAAAGCACATTGATTTTGCTCAGCTGGCTGGAAAGAAACAGAAGGTTGTTGTTCCTGAGATTGTTTCTCAGGACTCTGATGTTGTTCAATTTGCCTGTTTTGTTTCAGCTATTGAGCCAATGAATCACAAGGAGGAACTTCGTGACGAGTTTTGGGTTGCTGCAATGCAAGATGAGCTGGAACAATTTGAGCGGAGTAATGTGTGGAAACTCACTAAACGCCCTGCTAATGTCAATGTAGTGGGAACGAAGTGGATCTTCAAGAATAAGAGTGATGCCAATGGATGCATTGTGAGAAACAAAGCCAGATTGGTGGCTCAAGGTTACTCTCAAGTTGAAGGAGTTGATTTTGATGAGACTTTTGCTCCAGTAGCAAGGTTAGAATCAATCAGATTCATGTTTGGAATGGCATGTGCTCTGAAGTTCACATTGCATCAAATGGATGTTAAAAGTGCCTCCCTGAATGGAATACCACAAGAAGAGGTATTTGTCGAGCAACCAAAAGGCTTTGAGAACTCACAACATCCTGAGCATGTGTATTGGCTGAAGAAAGCTCTGTATGGTTTTAAGCAGGCACCAAGAGCATGGTAGGAGAGGTTGACTACTTTTCTTCTGGATCAAGGATACAGTCAAGGAAGTGTAGACAAAACGCTGTTTGTTCTTAACAGTGACAGCGAGCTGATGTTTGTTCAGATCTATGTCGATGACATTGTCTTTGGTTCTACTTGTCAGCCTTTGGTTAAACAGTTTGTGGAAAGTATGTCACAGGAATTTGAGATGAGTATGGTGGGAGAGCTAAAATACTTTTTGGGGTTGCAAGTTGAACAATCAGCTGATGGGATTTTCGTGTCTCAAAGCACTTATGCCAAAGAGTTGGTACAGCGGTTTGGACTAGGGAAGAGTAAAGAAGCAAAGATTCCTATGGGCACCAGTGACAAGCTCTTAAAAGATGAAGGAGGGGAGGATGTGGATGAGTGACTATACAGAGGTATGATTGGAAGCCTGCTATATCTGACAGCAAGTCGTCCAGACATATGTCTGTCAGTGGGGATCTGTGCACTCTATCAAGCCAAGCCCAAGATGTCACACTTACTAGCGGTTAAAAAGATCATCAAGTACATAAAAGGGACAGTGAACTTTGGTATTTTCTACAACAAGGATACCAACACCAGCCTGAGTGGATACTGCGATGCTTCTTCATGGGCAATAACCTGATATCTTGGCATAGCAAGAAGCAAAATAGTGTCTCCCTATCAACCGTTGAGGCTGAATACATTGCCCTTGGCAGCTGTTGCACACAGCTCCTGTGAATGCGGCAAATGTCCTCTGACTATGGTATGGATTCTAGCACTCTTCTAATTCATTGTGATAATTTGAGTGCAATAAACATATCAAAGAATCCTGTTCAGCATTCACGAACTAAACACATTAATATTAGACACCATTTTGTTCATGAACTAGTTGAGGCGAAACTGATTGAGATTGACCATGTGAGCACTAATTTTCAGTTAGCTGATTTGTTTACTAAGCCTTTGGACTTTAAAAGATTTATGAATATGAGGAAGTCCATTGGTATTTGTGAGTTCTAATCTTATCACTTGAGCTGTATTGATCTAAGACAGGGACATGCGCCAAGACTGATCATGGAAATCCTAGTATATATAGAAGATCAGCACTCTGAAAAAAAACTGCGGTAAATAGCTGTCTGTCATGTCGGTTTGTCCATCCTGTTAAATGTTGTCATGATTTAAGGAGGTCAAAGAGCTGTGAAGAGGCATGCACATAATGCGTCAGGAACAATATCCTGTGGAATGTTCAGTCTGGAATCAGTGATTGACAATATCAAGTGATGTCACTGATTTTCAAGACGGTGAAACAGCTAACAAAAGGATGAGTGATACTAAAAAGGGGAAAAAAAGAAGAAGATAATATATATATATGTGCTCTTCAAAAAGATCGTCTCCAGCTGCATTAACATGTTGGGATAGACTGCAGACTAAAGGCATGCCAGTGTAAAAGACTACCCGCAGGCAACATATCCCTGCTCTTCAACAATTAAAGAGGTTGTGATAGCTCCTGGCAAAGGTTCTGAACATGTGGTTAACACAGCACAAGTATGTTCAGTGTTTTCGATATTTTACCAATAATAAAATAAAAAATGTGCTCATGTGTTGTTCATCCATAGATCTGGGTCCCTCCATGTTCATCATGAGTGGTTGTGTGTATCATGTGTGAGTTCATGAATACAATAAAGTTTGTTTTAATTAAAAAAAAAGGAGATGAATGTGATTTATTAATGCAAGCATGAATTTGGCAAGTGCATGGATACGTAAAAGAAAAAAGGTTCAGTGTACATTGATGGTTTAATTGAGTGATTTTTTCAGGATTGATGTATTTGTTGGGTTGAATCTTGGCAGCCCATTAGGGAGCGGCTAGGGTTTTGGCGTTTTCCTCTTCATCCTTGCGATTTCAACCCTCTGCTGATTAAGCTTCTATTCTCTCTTCTCTTATGTTTTTGTGCTCTAACCCCTAATCACCATAAAATCAATCTTCAGTGGCTTCCACTATGATTCCAGCTCGAATGAAGAGCTTCACACGCCACCGTCATCATTGCCACCACCGACTTCTCATGTTCTGATTGATCCTACCACGGCGATGGTAGTTTATGAGCCTTGAGATGAGTCAACCACAGCGATTCCGGCTCCGGAGAACCCAATGCCCACACCCTCATTCACCGAGGTGGACCACAAGACCTGTGACTCTTCGTCTTCTCCACCAAGAGAGGTGTCGTCTCAATTTCCGGTGGTTGATCTCACCGGTGATGTTCCCATGCCTGCTCTGTCGAGTCTGGGAGTCTCATCGCGTCTGCGCAAGAGACAACCGCCTGCTAATGTTGACAGCCAAGACTCCAAGCGTCTGTCTCTTCCCAAGGATAAGGGCATATCCATTTCTCAAGGCGCCTCTTCGAAGGAGTTTGACTCTAAACGGTTCACATCCACCGAAGCTGCTCGCGGTATGGCTTCTTTGCTTCTCGAACCCTTGCCCCAAAGTCTGCTACTCTCTAGGAGCTGATGATAAAGCTATAGAGCTGATTGATCAAGCTGGTCTGTTGAAAACCGTCTCTCAAGTCGGAACTTTTGATTCAGAGGTGGTGTATGAGTTTTGGGATAGTCTCCCTGTGGTGAAGGTTGAAGGGGACTCCGTTAATGTCCTTGTTCGCGACTGGGTGTATGAATTCTCGCTTGGGTGAATCAATGCTCTGTTCGGTCTACAATTCGTTGATGTGCGTGAGCAATGACTGCAGACAACTACTGTTTTGGAGGAGGATCTGGCACTGTTTCTATCCGGCAGTAAAGTGAAGTCCTGCAAGCAGTTGGTGTCAACGGCAATCAAGAATCCAGTCATCAAGGATCTCCATAAGATATATTGTAGCAACTGGTCTCCAACGGTGAACACCGGCTATATCTCGACGAACAGAGCAATGGTGATCTACATGATCATTCATCGCATTCTGATCAGACTTTGGGAGGATGATCTACGATCAAATCATACAGTTGGGTCTGCAAGCTCAATCTGGTTTCCGATTGGCATTCCCCAGCCTCATCTATCAGCTCTTGGAAGCTCAGCAACCTGTTCCGAGTCTAAGGCCACAAGACTCTAAGAAGACCAAGGGGAAGAAGACTGCTTCACTTCCTGCGGAGCCTGTTCTTCGGAGTGGATCGTTTGCAGAGCGCAACGCCATCTAGTTGGCTATCAAGATCCTGCAAGACGCCTTGGACGCTGGTAAGTAGTTCTCTCTCTGATTGTATTTCTTTATGGCATATTCTATTGATGTTTTGGACTAATCTGTGCCAAACAAGCAGGAGGGAGATGAGTCTGATTCTGAAGCTTGAGGGGGAGTTTGGGCTATGGGGAGCTGTTGTTTATTTTTGCTCTCTGTTGGCATTTTTTTTAAGACTTGTTGGTTTTTTGGTTTGGATTTGTAGGATGATTTATTTCGTCTTAATAGTTGCTTGTTAATTGATCAACCGTCTGTGTTTTTGTGAGTTGCAATATTGCTGGTACGGTTGTGTCTTGACTGTTGCTGTTTGTGCATTTTCAGGATGGATGCTATGGATGCTTGTATGGCAAGATTGAGACAAAAAGGAGGAGATTGAAAGTGCATCAGAGCTCTGTAGGTGATAAGATGCTATGGAGAGTCCAAGAGGTCTGATTAGCTGATGTGGCGTGAAGTGCTGATGTGGAGAAAGATTGTTGGACAAGATGACGAGCCATGAGATTTGGAAGGAAGAAGCAATCGTGATATACTCGAAGATATTGAGTGTATATATCGTTAAGAGAATAAAGAAGTCATATTCTTGGGGATCAAAGATATTTTCTTATTATTAGGATGCACAAAGATTTAGGTTAGAAATCTTGTGTGCGAGTATAAAAGGACGAGGGTTAGCCGCGAAAAGAACTAGCACTCGTGGGATAAAAGTTTGTGTGATCTGTAACCTTCAAGCATTCATAAAAAGGCTTAGAAGGTGAGTGTATTTTGAACTCTTTTAGATCTACACAGGATGTTGAATTAGATAGATAGGAGAGTAAGCTTAGTTTCAAGTCTTGTAAAAAACGAGAGTTTTCATATAAGATTGAATAAAAAACGTTTGTTTGGCGCGTTTCCAAGCGGGTTACTTGAGTTATGTGTTCTCTATACCTTAACAAAAATCAGTATTCATTATATTGGAAAGACTCGCTTAGCTAAGTAAATTGGCTCATGTAGAAGTATAATTTGTCACGTTATGAGTCATCATTTTAATTTGTTGGTACTTATATTAGGAGTTACGTCCTCTCGGAAATTCTATAATTAGAGAGGCCATATATGCCAGACAAATCCATGTCTAAAGTAAGTCCTCAATCTTTCTTTTATATATTTTGTATTATTATTATTTCTTCACTATAAATTGTTTTCTTAAACTTATATTTATTTCTTCATGTTGATTAAGCTCTGATGGAATACGCTCGACTTAGCAAAATGGTTTTCTTCGCTGACAATGTATTACACAATAAAAACAAATCATTTAGCCAAGCTATTGTCCCATATACATTTTACACTTTCACCTCCATTCATGTTGCTATCGTATTTTAAGTTTTTAATTTATCTTCTAGTCTTTCTCTATCTTGCCAACTTTTTTTTATTTTTCTTTCGCCTTTCTGGCTATGATTTTAAGTATAATTATTGTTGTGTTTTTTTGTACTTACATGACCTATTTGAAGAACTTGACGGGATTTTTACACCATTAAATCATATTTGTCCTGTTTTGCTAATTCTCTTTCTGGTTATTTACAGTACTCCATATCTAAGATAGAAACTTAAAGAATATAAGAACACTTTTTATTATTAGATTTAGAAAACTCTCTCAAAAACTAAATCTCTCTTTCTCTCAAGTCTCATGGAACATCTCTCCATAAACTCATATATTTATATGCTCTATCTTTTCCTAAACCTATTAGGATTAACATATTACAACTTAAGACTTTAGGAACTTTTCCTTTTCCTATTCTATCTCTTTAGGCAACTTCCTAGGAGATAGCTTGTTATACAAATTGGAATTATCCAACATTCTCCCCCTTAATTCCAACATGAACTTTGGGAAGCTTGATCTCTTCAACTCCAAGTAAACACCTCATTTCCTTGAACTTAATCCGTCCTAGAGGCTTCGTGAGTATGTCTGCTTTCTGCTCCTCTCCTGGCACATGATCAACTTCGATTTGATCATTCTCTACACACTCCCGAATGAAATGATACTTGGCGAGCATGTGTTTTGTTTTCCCATGAAAGACTGGGTTCTTGGTTAGAGCTATGGCTGCCTTGTTATCAACTCTAAGCAGGATCTTCTCTCCTTGTAAGCTTAGTATCTCACTCAACAACTCTTTTAGCCAGATAGCTTGTTTGGCAGCCTCCGTAGCGGCCATGAACTCTGCTTCACACGATGATAGTGCCACAGTCGGTTGTTTCTGTGTTGTCCAAGTAATAGGTGACGATCCATAATAAAACACATGACCTGTGGTACTCCTCCCATCATCGATGTCAATGTTGTGACTACTGTCACTGTATCCAGTAATTTTGCTCGATCCATCTTTCCTGAAAAACAAACCATAGCTTGTAGTTCCTCTTAAGTATCTTAGAACGTGTTTGATAGCCTGTCCGTGAGACACTCTTGGACGCTGCATATAGCGGCTAACAACACCAACAGAAAAAGACAAATTCGGTCTTGTCTGGAGAAGATATCTCAAACACCCAATGGTTCTTCTATACCTTGTAGCATCGATTTCTTTCTCTTTCTCTGCTTTCAACAAACTCTGTCCCGGCTCCATCGGTTCATGAGTTGAATTGCAGGAAGCCATCCCTGCATCAAGAAGAATCCCTTGAGCGTACGCTTCCTGCTTGATTCTTATTCCATCTATTCCTTGAAAAACTTCTATGCCAAGGTAATATGTTAACTTCCCCAGATCAGACATCTCAAACCTCCTCGACATGTCTTCTTTAAACTGCTTAATGATCTTGAGTGAAGTTCCTGTTACAAACAGATCATCAACGTAGATAGCTACAATCAAGAACTCATTCTCCTCCTTCTTACGGTACACCGTTGGTTCCTTCGCACATCTCGTGAAATTCATTGCCTTAAGAACTTGGTCAAGTTTTAAGTTCCAAGCTCTAGGAGCTTGACGCAGTCCGTATAAAGCTTTATGAAGCTTATATACTCGATCCTCTTCTCCCTTCTTCTCGAACCCCTCAGGTTGAGTAACATAGACCAATTCCTTTAGTTCACCATTGAGAAAAGCTGTCTTCACATCTAGGTGGTGAATCTCCCAACCTCTTGTTGCTGCAAGTGCTATTAGTAGCCTTATAGTCTCGACTCTTGCTACCAGAGCAAACACCTCGTCGAAGTCTATGCCTTGTTGTTGCACATACCCTTTTGCAACTAGCCTTGCTTTATACTTATTCACCGAACCATCAACCTTCCTTTTGAGTTTATAGACCCACCTAACTCCTATAGGTTTAACTCCGACTGGTTTGTCTACACGCTCCCATGTGTTGTTCCTTATGATCGAATCTATTTCAGCCTTCATAGCATCGGTCCACTCTTTTATCTTTCCAGCTTCAAGATAATTTTTTGGTTCTTCATCGATTGTTAGGAACAAACTGCAGCTCTCTGCTTCTGCAAATAAGACATAGTCGTTTAGATGTTGTGGTTTTGTTACCACACGACCAGACCTAGTTACCAAGGGCTGTACTGCAACTTGTTGACCTTGAACTTGGTTCTCGACAATCTCATCACCCTCATTGTCTTCTCCATTTTCTTCCTCTTCCTCGTTATCATGATTTATAGCTTCTTGGTCTGCATTTTGCTGGTCGTTTTCTTGACCGTTGTCATGTCCACCACCATCTTCTATGAAACCTTCTTGGAAGAGTTTAAATGCTCCTGGTTCACCTTCTGACTCCACTGCCGTAGATGACCAGTCCCAAGCCTATTTTTCATCAAAAATCACATCTCTACTAACTACTACTCTCTTAGCAATCGGATCATAGAGTCTATACGCCTGAGAGCCAGGTTCTGTGCTGAGATTGATCACTTTCTTTGATCTATCATCCAGCTTTTTCAACTGTGGTCCATTGACCTTTGCATACGCAACACAACCGAACACTCTTAAGTGTTCAATGTTCGGTTTCTTGGACATGAAACACTCATATGGAGTATGACCATTCAGTGCTTTTGTGGGGACTCGATTGATGAGGTAATTCGAATGACGTACAACTTCTCCCCATATATCATTCAGAATCAACATTCCCTTCATCAAGCTTCTTGTCATCTCCATCAAGGTACGGTTTCTTCTTTCTACCACACCGTTTTGCTGTGGTGTATATGGTGCAGTCAAGTATCTAGTGATACCATTCTCCTCGCAGAACCGATTGAACTCACCTGAAGTGAACTCTCCTCCTCTATCGGTTCGAAAAGTCTTAATAGCCAACCCACTCTGTTTTTCAACAAAGTCTTTAAATTGTTTAAAACGTTCAAAGGCTTTGCTCTTTTCCCTCAGCAGCATTGTCCACATGTACCTAGAAAAATCGTCAATCAGCACAAAAACATAGCGGTTGTTGGCCGGTGTTTGTGGTGAGATAGGACCACACAAATCTCCGTGAACCAACTCTAAAGGTTGCGATGCACGAAAACTGGTTTTAATTGGGAAAGAACCTCTTTTCTGCTTCCCTGCTAGACACACATCACACAAATCCTTCTCATGAATCATGTGTGGCATTCCTACAACCATATCCTGTTGAACCATATTCTTCATGACAGTGAAGCTTACATTCCCCAGCCGAGCATGCCAACGCCATGTAGCTTCATCATCATCGATCTGCAGACACATCGGTAAGCTAATCTCCATCGGAGTCTTGTACAAACGGTTTGATGACCTGGTAACTCTCACAAGCAGCCTTCCACATGGGTCTAGAAGTGTCAGAAAATTCTTCTTCATGTTCACTTCACACCCTCCTTCTGTTGCTTGTCCTAAACTCAATATGTTGTGCTTAAGTTTGGGTATGTAATAGATTTCTTTGAGTGCTCTTATTTCGACTGTCTTGCAAACAAAGTTAATAGTACCTTTCCCAACAATATCAACATATGAGCCATCACCAAACCTTACTTTACCCTTAATCCTTTCGTCCAAACTGCAGAAGAATTCTCTGTTTCCTGACATGTGATTACTTGCTCCATTATCTAGATACCAAACACTTGCATTGCTTTTATTGATATCGTAGTTCTCCGGAATCACCTTGTCTTCATTGAGGAAAACAACTTCGTGCATATAGAGTCCATCTGCTTCTTGTGTCTCATTCAGGTTCGACTCTTGATTCTGATTATGGTTCTGTATCGGCTTGTTGGTGCAAGTCGTCGCATAATGTCCAGGTTTGTCGCATCTCCAACAAATTACTTTGGATAGATCCTTCTTCTGTTGCTTTTGGTTCTCTTCTGTGGTTTCTCCTCCTTGGTTTTGGCCGTTGAGTCTCCCTCGACCCCTTCCTCTACCGAAACCACCTCTGCCAAAGTTGCCTCTACCGTAGCTTCCTCTTCCATAGTTGCCTCTACCTCTGGATCCTCCTCTAAAACCTCCATATCCTCCATGATTATTAGAGGTATTAGTGAACATCAACTTCCCTTGATCTTCGATTGGACTTACTTCACCAATTTGCTCCTCATAAGCTTTTAGTCGTCCCACAATATCCACAAACGTCGTGGTGTTTAAGTCAAGGACTTGCTCTAGAGAAGCTACCATATGGATGAACTTTGCTCTAGGCAATCCTGTGAGAAACTTCTTCACAAGTTTCGGTTCTTCGATGGTCTTTCCCAAAGAAGCTGATTGTGATGCAATCCCTGAGATCTTTCCAGCAAAGTCATCTATAGAGTCCGATTCACTCATCTTCAAACGCTCTAGTTGTGCTAACAAGGTTTGAAGTCTTGCCTCCTTTACACGCTCAGCTCCTTGGTGACGTGATCGAATGGCACCCCAAAGTGACTTGGCTGAATCTTGCTCTCCTATTTGCAAGATAAGTGACTCTGGAACAGATTGAAACAGAAGAGCAGTTGCAATATCATTCTTTTCATCTTTAGATCCAGGGTCAATTACATCCCAAACTTCGCTGACTCAAAGTATGATCTTCATCCTCATCGACCAAACTGTGTAATTCGTTGGTGTGAGTATCGGACATTGGATTGATGGTACTCTAAGGTCCTTTGTTCGTAACGGTGGGTTAGAGTCGTCCCCCATGCTCTGTTTTGACGTGCTGTCACCATTGGTTCTTGATCAAAGACACAACCTTGCTCTGATACCAAATCTAAGATAGAAACTTGAAGAATATAAGAACACCTTTTCTTATTAGATTTAGAAAACTCTCTCAAAAACTAAATCTCTCTTTCTCTCAAGTCTCATGGAACATCTTTCCATAGACTCATATATTTATATGCTCTATCTTTTCCTAAACCTATTAGGATTAACATATTACAACTTAAGACTTTAAGAACTTTTCCTTTTCCTATTCTATCTCTTTAGGCAACTTCCTAGGAGATAGCTTGTTATACAAGTTGGAATTATCCAACACCATAAATATTGATGTTGTTGATTCACTAAGAAAAACATCATTCCTCTCTTTCTTTTCAGGAACTCATCGATGGTGACGGTAATGGGATGGTAGACACGGTTTACTGGTGTATTCAAGAAATGTATATTGATGGTATGTATCATCGTGTACTTTACATGTAAGATTAAGTTCATAAAATCATTAATAGAAATGTTATATAATATAGGCAAAAATAAAAAATTTAAAAATTGTATCCACGTTTGTATATATTTCAGGTTCAAGTTCCAGCTACTAATTTCTTGAGCCAATGTCATAATATACATAATACATCTTCTCATATTTACCAAAGACATTATATCATTCAATAATTTAATTGACAGTACTTGAATGTAAAAAAAAACAAAATTTACTTATTAAAATTTGCTGTAAAATGAATGTTAATAATTAATCGGGTGGTTCGAACACGAAGAACAACTGAACATAACTTAAAACCAATGTAATTTGCATAAAAACATACCAATTCATTTGGGCTCATGATCAAACACGCAGTCTTCGCCTGAAATTCTGTAAATATAAGAATGCACAACCCTTAGTCGGAAGTATTAAGAATAAAAAAGTATTCATTAAGAAGGATCATGATAGGAAAACAAAAAGCCAAGACGGTGAACATACTGCAGTACTTTACCATGTATATGCTGAGGCAATCAAAACCATATCTTTACTATAGTAGGCAAATCCTGCAACATGAGAGCAAATTGCAAGGGTTTAAAATCAAAAACCAAAGTTGAAAACGTGAATTAGTTCCATTTGAAAGACGATCTATGGTCATCGGGCGACCATGAGATCCAAAACCACGTCGTGATGATAACCTCCATCAGCGTTTTACAACCACTATATGACTGATATATATATATCATAAGTCTTACTTTAATAAAAACATACGTCATTATAAAATGTTTATTATACTAAGTGACAGTTTAATTTTTGTTTAACATAACATAATTTACAAATAAATTACTATAAATTACTACTTATAAAAGGGACAATTTGAGCTTTCTCCATGTGTCTACATCATCAAAATGAAAACAATCTACCAAAGAGCCACGTCATCAAGCCTCTCACTTCCAAAAAGAAAAACTAAAGAAAAAATTATTCTATCATTTTGTACCTATCCACATGGACACGTCTCGATGGCTAACTTTCTATTGACAAGTTTTACATATCCACATGGATAAGCAACATCATTTTGATACTTCTTTCTTGCAGGACACCAATGTTGACATTGACAGAACTTGTGCCTTTGAAGTACCGCGGCTAAATCTTACTTCAAAAACAATTTGTTTTCTTTCTCTATTTTCCCTCATATTTAATTTTCCAACTTGCTTCATTAGGATTCTGGGCGTGAGTCCCCTCTACATAGCAACGAATCTGACAGTAAAGACACAGAGGTATTGCATCCTTCTCTACTTTGCATCGAATCACTGCCTAATAGTTTGCTGAAAATGACTACTATTCACCTCACAGAGCAATGCTACGCCCCCAGACCATGTTGATCTCAGTGATTCTTCGCCAGCCAGACCTACACAAAAGGGTGTTCTCTCGAACGCATAAGAGGCCCTTCTCTCGGCTGTTATGCGGATACCTCCACGTTCACCGTCCCATCTTCCTGACCTTATACTCATTGTCGACAAAGATTTAGCATCCCTCATGAAAAAAAACTCTGAAATCATGCCCAAACACGTAACTTTCTACACATCCTATGCTGTATTTTATTCTAACAATATCGGATCAAGGAACTAACTGTGGATACCCTTTTTAAAACCTCCAGGATATACATAACCAAATGTGGATACCCAATTGACAACTTCTTTTTTAAACAGCTATCAAAGCCTAAGAATTGGGTTAGTACTTTGGTAAGTATTTCCTATCTAGCAACCTCTGAATATATCCTCTTTACTTACACATTCTTTTCACCCTCTTTTCTCAGCATATGGAGGTTTTAGTGGATTTTCTCCAAAAAAAAGCTGGCTCATGTCCTTTCTATTGAGTGCTCTATCTTCCTGTCACCCTGGCTTGGGAACTACTTACAAGGGAAGTATGCTTCCTTCTGTCAAGTAAAAGTTAAGTCCAGAGTCAAGTGGGACAATAAGCTAAAACGTAAAACTTATGGTTCTCCTTCAGAATGGTTTGTGGATTGGAGCATGATATATATTCCGATGATTTGGGACGATTCTCACTGGGTTGGCTTAGTCATCAATCTCCCCAATTGGAGCATAGAAATCCTCGATCCTAATGTCACTCTATATGACGATGCTAAGGTTGCCCAACTTATAACCCCGTTCACAGAGCAGCTACCCATACCTTATTTCTAAACTGTGCACACCGCCTTCAACTCAGGAACATGGTTACACTCCATTCACTTGGTCGAGGGTCCAAGACATTTACGTCAATGAGAGATGTGGTGATTGTGGTCCTCTTTCCATGAAGTTCCTAGAAATCGTTGCTACTGGATTTGGTCCAGAACTCATGTCTAAGATCACCGACAAAATCGTCAATGATATCAGGGCACAATACGCGTTGGATGTCTATAAGGAATATGTCGCACCCATCTACTACACTTAGTTTCAAACTTTCATTCACTTCCTTTTTTAGTTTTCCTATGTGTATGTTTGTATTATACCGTAATATTACCGTTTACCTATTTTAGGTTCTTAAAAATTTTCAGCTAAGTATTTAATTATTCATGTGTCCATGTGGTTACCACAATTGCTCTAACACATATGCCCACTTCTTAATATATATCCACGTGGACAGACATGTTTGGATATCCTTAATGTTTAACTAGTAACCAGTTTTTATTCGGCCGACGAACTCAAAGATTATCTACAAAGCTACAGAGCAATGTTTACCTACATTTCCAGTTAGACATTGTATCCAAATGTACATGTTTTTGTGGATACTTTTCAAAAATCGAGTATTTTGTTTACAAGTACGAGTGATCACGACATGTGCTCAGTAGCTTCGTTAACTGGACCTCAGGTGCATATCCAAAAACTTCTATCCATGTACACGTATCCATAACATTTCGTAAACGTGGATTTGAGTTTGTCTACATATCCACTTGTTCAATCACTTATGGACAAATAAATCATGAACGTTGTTTGATAATGAGTCTTACTTCAATTTTGATGGTCCAAGAGGTATTTGTAATTTGCTTAAGAGATTTCAAAACATATATGAATGACCATTAACCTTAAACCCTGAACCCTGAACCTATACCCTAACTCTAAACTGTAAACAATACACCCTAAAATCTAAATCCTAACCCGTAAATCGTAAAACCTAGACCCAACACCCTGAAAGGTAAACCCTATAACATAAAGGTTAACTAAAAATCTAAAACTTAGACAGCAAACATTAGAGTAATGGAAAAATTGTTAAAACCCTAAACATATATAGTAGAAACCCTAGACCCTAAACCCTTAACCCTTAACCCTAAACCCTAACACTAAACCCTAAAACATGACATAACAAGCTAAACCTTAGATCAACAAATGTTAGATTTAGGGGAAAGTGTAAAAACGTATATACTACCAAAGTAGTAACTGAAACTCTAAACCTTTTTAGACCAAGCATTGCGACAGTGAAGCGATGGCAAAACAAAAACTTACAAAAAAAAATTTAAATACGTTTGTAAAGTGTGGATACTCTGGCACATTGAGTTTTAAGGATAACCATAATACCCTAACCATAATGTTTTTAGGCAGTAAACTCTAGGACCTAAAATCTAACAAATTCATAGCTTCGACCAATTTTATTAATTTTTTTAGCATCCACAAATTTAGTATCCATAGACACCTATCACATGGATACTCAGAGGTGAATACACTTCGAGATAGAGTTTTAAGTATAACGTTAATGTTTTGAGTCTGCAAAATTCTCCAAATTAAAAGCCTTGAACACCCTTGTAGAATCTTTGTTACAGTAACCCATAAACCAGAATAACAAAACCTTAACGTAAAACATAATTTTTGGTTGAGTTTAAAAGGAGTAACATCAAATAAAATAACACCATACGTTATATCATATAAGAAGCTATTTCGGTCGGCTAGAGGTGGAAATGATGAGAACATTCTGGTACATTTGTGAAATGATACGAAGGAGTCTTCGCTCGTGCACAACGAGGACATCGAGGACGACCCACTCTACACTTCGTCTTCGGTGGTGATAATTTATGGACCGACATGACTAAAATTACATCACTAGATCTCCCATCTACATATGCGAGGGACCAGCTTTGAGAACTATAACAAGCACAAACGAAATCTCCATAAGCAAGTCCCTTTTTATTATTCGCCCATATTGCGTAAGGATTGTTGTTTTCAAGACATTTGGAGAAGAAGCAATAGTATTTTGAGTGCCGCATTAAACACCACAAGAGATCTTTGGACTTGTCAAGTCGCACGGTTGAAAGAAATTCCTTGGAGTAAACCGCATTCAAATCTTGTTTACCAGCAATTAACAAGTTCTTCAACGCATCCACACCTTCTTCACCCAAAAAAGCAGTAACTTTGACAAACAACTCGGATGGTATGTGAAACTCTGTATTGGATGCGACCTGAACATAATTAAGGGTGGTGTTATAAAGTGAATAAGTTAGATGATTGTTATTTGACATAGAAGGTTGCCATGAACTAAAACGAATCTTACTCTTAGAGCTTCTTCATGACGCTGAGTATTGGCCATCATCAACAACAAATTCTTTTGCTTCCTAACCGTGTATGTGGCGTGAAGAGGTTCATAACCTTTATATACGGTGACAATCTTAGTTAGGGCTACTTAAGTCCTCTCACCACTTTATGCCTCATAGTGTATCCATGTGGATACCAATTATTTCTAATAACGGAGTTATATTGTGCACCTCTGTTCCATGTATTTATCTTCGCAATAAATATGCACCTCTATTCCATGTATTTATCCCATGTGGATAGCCTGATGAGATCCAATCTAATGGAGTTATTGTGGGGAAATGTACTTTCTAGCATTGCTAGTAGGTAATCATGTTGCTAGCTGTACCATATTTCCCAACAGTTGAACACAAATAAAAGATGAAACCGGGCAGTTGGTTTGTAATTAGATGGGTTACGGTTGTGATGTGAAATTTGTGGGGCTACGACAGTAAGAGCACTGTCGTTTTCCTTGGATATCTCCATTTGGTAGGTGAGCTTTTTAAGATATGTAAACCAACTGAATTAAATTTGGCCACAACTTTAAACGTTTGAAAAGAAATTTGAACAATACTTATTTTTCACACAATATCCATGTGGATTACTTTGAATAGAACAATGGATGGTATTAAGGTTGTAACTTTATAATTATGCAGTTAATTACTACTTTTCATCATTTAAGCATTTGTATGTGGTTTCACTCTTTTTCTAGACATATGCAATATCCACATGAATGTCTACTACGTGGATTGCTTAGTAGTGATTCGCAACGCTGTCGTTTGTACCCATTGAACTAGCCCTCGTCGACAAGAACATGTGGATATCTAAAAATGTCAATATTCGTATGTTCACTATTTTGTGGATAGGAACCTTTGTGTTTATAAAACACCTACCCACAACTAATGTTTATATCCCTTTTACATTTCAAATACAGACAGAGTCACTCAGATATTAAAATGAGAAATCCGTGTGGTTAATACCATGTGGATAGATAATTTTCCGTTGTCTACAAACCTACTCACCAAAAAAATTGTAACTTTCCTTTTCATATCAGTCCACAAGAAAGCATCCACGTGGTTTCTTCGTAGTAGAAAGTAATATAATACGAGCACTGTCGTTTTCCTTGGAGATCTCCATTTGGTAGGCTAGCTTTTTAAGATATGTAAGCCAACTGAATTAAATTTTGCAAGAACTTTAATCGTGTGGACAGTATTTCGAACAATAATTTCTGGAACACAATATCCATGTGGATTACTTGGAATAAAATAAAGTTAGCTTTAAAAGGAGCATTTAAGGGTTCGCATATAGAGCACAACGAAAGGGGAAACATGGTTCCAACATACAACATCGTCACTGCTGGTACACATTTCACAAGAACCAGACATTACCCTTGGCTGCATAGTGCTTTGACACGGTGGAGTGACCGTGAACCAGAACCGGAGCCAATCCGCGAGTCTATTGTTCAACTTAATTTATAGGTTCGTTTTCTTACTTATACAAATCCAGATCTGCGAATCAGTATGTTATATAATAAAATTTTGATGTGGGTAATACTTGTGGATACATTTAAAGACACCTATGCCAAGAGATCTGCACATCCCAGCCCCTATACTTGCCAAAATAGTGAGTTTGGTATCTTAAGATGGTCCGATCGCGCTGAAAACTGGATACTCGCTGGTCGCGCGGGCAAAGTAGCTGCTTTGTCTCTGGAGACACTTTCGTCGGTCAGGTTGGATCGAGATCCCGAGTTTGTGAAATGGTCAAGGCCTTCGCATGTCTACTTTGATTTCTTTGGATGGTGTCTATACTAGAAGAATTTGTATGCTTTGTATGTGAATAGCTTGTTCCTTGCGTTTCAATGCCTTTAATTGAAAGAGGCAATCTAATTGGTTGGTACGGTTAAGAGTGTATAACCAGTTTCTGAACTATTATGGGTAATATTGAGTAGCTGCGCTGGAACTCTAGATTTGGATGTCTAATGGAACTTTAGGAGGAAGTACGGCTTTGGTCAAGCATACAAAATGGCAGACTCTTTGAGGTACCACATCTACATCATCGAACCTTAAAAAAAGCACGTACAAGAAGACTTGGCATTTTGAAGATTTCCCAGAGTGCTGGTCACAACACGACTCTCTTGATGAATACAATGGGGAGAGATGCATGGAGTGTATCTACTTTTACCTATCGAGAGATATAATGTACTTATCTTAAGTTATGGTATTCAGGGTGTATTTATGTGCAAGATTAAGCTGAAATTTCTGAATGTTGGATGGTATTAAGTTTGTAACTTTATAATTATGCAGTTAAGTCCTACTTATCATCATTTAAGCATCCGTATTTGGTTTCACTTTTTCCCAAGACATGCAATATCTAAAAATGTCAATATCCGCATGTTCATTATTTTGTTGATAGGAACCTTTTTCTTTATAACACACCTAGCCACAACTAATGTTTTCTATCCCATTTACGTTTCAAATAAGAACAGAGTCATTCAAATATTAAAATTTGTGTGGTTAATACCATGTGGATAGATAATTTCCCCACGTCTACACACATTCCCACCGAAAAAGGTAACTTTCCTATTCATAATAATCCACAACAAACCATCCACGTGGTTATTTTGTGGTAGAAAGTATTAGAGTAATGTGTATCCACGTGTTTACTTATTTGAGAACAATTGTAAGGTAAGATTCTTGACCAATTGACCAAAACATAAGAAGAAACCTTTCACCTTGTTTACATTTCGGTATGGCCGTGAATCTAATATTAGTCAACTATTAGCCAAAACTATACTCTAGTAGACACCTTTACAATTACGCAGTAAATTCCTATTTTCAATCAGCAAATCATTCGTCTGTGGTGAATGGTTATTTTAGATATATACCCAGGGGCGGACCCACGTTCATTAGAGGGGGTGCAAGTGCACCACATAAAAGTATAAAATGTTTAGTTTATGCATACTTATTAGTGATGTAAGTAGCCTAGTGGTCAATGATGCACCACATATTATTTGAGGTAAGGGGTTCAAATCCCCATCTGAACACTTTTGGGTTTTTTTTGCACCCCCTCAACAGATTTGCTGGATCCGCCACTGTATATACCATATATCCACATGGTCGTATATGGGTGGATGACGATTACGTGGATACAAATAGTAGTTACCAGCAACGCATTTGATCATCGAGTAGACATCTAAAATATCAATATCCATATGGTTGACATTTGTGGACAGAAACCTCAGAGGTTTCGTTTCGATATCTCTAAATTTATTGTATCGTTTTGATATCTCTAAATTCATTGAATCGTTTCGATATCTCTAAATTCATTGTATCGTTTGGATATCTCTAAATTCAATGAAACGTTTCCTTCTCTTCGATCATTGCACCTATAAATATCCTCTCAGTCTCCTCTCAATCAATTGCATCTTCTTTTTCGATCATTGCACCTATAAGCTGGCTACGGTTGTTTTCATTTTTAGACTCGAGCTATGGCTGGAGAGAGTTATGATATATCATAGTTTTTGTGGTTTTTAACCATGGTATAAGTGTGCTTTTTGAGTCTTTTGATTTGTTTTCTAGGTTGTTTTTGAGTCTTTATAGGTTTAGGTACTCATTGGCATGGATGGAACACAAAGGAGCTAAAAGAGGATGATTTGGAGCATAATCAAAGCATGAAGACTGATCAACGAAGCTGGGAGACAAGTTCAAGAGTATGCATCGACCGATGCAACCTCAGCATCGATCGATGCAGCTGCCACAAAGCCAATCAGATGTTTTCTCCACAAGCTTTAGAAGATTTAACAAAATTTGCCCAAGTTTCCATTATTTGCAATTAAGGTCCAAAACATGTTTTAGAGAATTTATAGGATTTTTATGGTCATTGTTTAGACCTAAGTTATTTTCTAGCAATTTTGATTTCAGCCACCTTATTGATTAAGAGCTTTTGGGAGAGACAGATCTGATTCATCTGTAGAGAGAAGATTCTTGAACTCCCTTCTTACTTCTTAATATCGATTGCTTATTATTTAGAGAAAGATGTCTTGTTCTTCATTAAACATGTTTGAGTAGTTTGCTTGTTAGGTTCAGGGTTTTTCATAGGGTTTTTATGGTTTATTAGATCTATATATTTAGGATTCATTATCTTCTGTGATCTTCATCTTAGGTTGTTCTTCATATTAATTCTTGATTGATCACCTAGAAAAATAAATTGATATGAGATATAATTGATTTTCCTGATTAAACCTTTTGATGAACAAAATTATTTCTTGCAAAGAGATTTGATTTAATAATTTTGTAAACAGTCTAAACTTGTTTTTAAAGCTGATTTTTAACCTTGAATTTTACAAAGAGATTTGGATTTTCTGGTTTTAAATTTAGATAATATTTGTAATGAGAGCTGATTTATTTTACAAGAGTGTTTAGAGTTCTAGGTCCAATTTTTAATTGCTTGAATCCTAATTTATTGATTGATTTAATATTCCATAAATTTCTGAGAATTTCCCTAGGCCTAGCTCTTTGATCCTTGAATTTACAACACTTTAATTCTGTTTTTGCATTGTTTTTAATTTAATATTTTAATTTAGCATAATTAAAGAGTAATAAGTCTATTGTGTGAACTAGAGTCTCTGTGAATTCGACCCCTAGAGTATTACAACTGCAAGGCTGTTAGTACCATTCGGGTATTACAATTTGAGCATATCAAGTTCCAGTAAACGTCCAAAACGCATGTCAGAATGGGAAGACGAAGCAATACAACCCATCAACATGGCTGGAGAGAGTTCCACTAAACGACCAAAACACAATTCAGATTTAGAGTGGGAAGAGGAAGCACTAGAGGCCATGAAAGGCGCGGTTACTCAGACAAGAGTCGTGGTTGAGGCGGAGACAATGGATCGCTTCAAAGCAATTTTTTATATGATGAATGATCATATGAAGAAGAAGGAAGAGGCTACCACCCTCGTGCATCAAGTCAAACTAATCGACGCTAAACTCTCCCAACTGAATCAAATCTTAGGTCAACAACTTGTCGACTTCGAGGTAGAGCACAAGAGGTTAGAGGAGATGAGAGAGGTTGCAGTGGGCGATGCCGAACAGTGTGTGGTTCCTCCTCCTACTGATTGGTGTAAACTTAATGTTCATATCGACGAACATTAATAGAAGTTGATACCTAAAGTAGGATCTCTCCTTTCCTAACACATTATGCACTTTAATTTCTATTTTTCATCAGTTGATACCTAATGTCTGGTTTCACTTTAATTTTATACATTACTATAATGTAGTTAATTCCTACTTTTCATCATTTAAGCATTCGTATGTGGTTTTATTTTTTCCCAAGACATTTGCAATATCCACATGGATGTTAAATACATGGATTTCTTAGATTTGATTCGCAACTCTATACCTATTGAACTTGCCTTTGTGGACCTGAACATGTGGATATCTAAAAATGTCAATATCCGCATGTTTACTTTTGTGTGGATAGGAACCTTTGTCTTTATAACACACTTAGCCACAACTAATGTTTTCTATCCCTTTTACGTTTCAAATAAGGGCAGAGTCATTCAAATATTAAAATCCGTGTGGTTAATACCCTGTGGATAGATAATTTTCCGTTGTTTACATACCTACCCACCCAAAAACTGTAACTTTCCTATTCATATCAATCCACAACAAACTATCCAAGTGGTTACTTCATAAGTCCCTCTCTGTTGTCTACACACAAACCCACCAAAAAAATGTAACTTTCCTATTCATATCAATCCACAACAAACCATCCACGTGGTAGAAAATATTAGAGTAATATGTATCCACGTGTTAAAGTATATTTTATATATTAGAGTATTAGATATTTGGATATATGCCATATATCCACATGGTCGTATATGGGTGGATGCCAATTACGTGGATACAAATGTAATTACCATCAACGCATTTGATCATCATTTAGACATCTAAAATATCAATATCCATATGGTTGATATTTTGTGGACAGAAACATCAGTTTTTTCTACACATCTACCCGCATATAATGTTACTTTCCTTTCCACATCAAACCACAACAAACTGACCACATGGTTACTTCCCATGCTGAAAGCAAAACATCATACAAAATCGTTCATCTCTATTACATTTTAATAGCGTTGTTTCCAATAGTCGTCAACTATTAGACAAAAAAATACCCATATCCACAAAAACAAGCAGCAATGGATACCTAATGTAATTACTAATATTAATAGTAATGTAAGCAATAATGTTCCCAATCACGTCCACAAAAAACAACACATCAGGACACACCCATGTAAATACTACCCGCTCCTAATCCAGTTAGCTTCACGCCAAATAGTACCCAAAATTAGTGTTCTCCGACACTACCATCCAACTATCTACTGTGCTACTGTCATCATTATGGCAACGGGTTCGAACAACTTGTTCGATTGTGTCCCGTCTCTTTGCACCTCCCACAATGATTCACTTTTGTTTTGACGACTCCATTTTTCTGCAAACAACATAACACAGCAAAATGAAACGGTTACGATATATCTTCTCACCAATACATAAAAAACTACACACATACAAGAAACTGGGTACACTTACACGAAACTCTCCAGCAGAAGGAATCCTACTCTCTTTTGGATGGCCACCTGGTCGTCGCGCCTTAGGAGGGTATAAAAACCGGTTCTTGATTTCAACAGGAATTTCACCATCACTCACTTCAGGATTAATTACCCCTTCATAAGTCCCTCTCCATGTTTCTGTCTTGTAACAGTCACCCACCAAAGTCCCATAAGCGATGCCTTGCGTATCCGCTGCTAGCAATGCATGCCCGCATGGTATTTTCAGTCTATCGTACTGCTTACAAGAACACTGCTTCATATCAAGCAACACATGGTGCTTTCCGTTAAGTAAACCCACTACTTCATAACTCCAACTAGAGATACTGCCAACTTTGCTACCACAAACACCAACCACGTTCTTCTGCATCTGTTTATCAACCTCCAGCGTAGTCAACCCTCTATGCTTTCTTGCGCCTCGCACTAAACCACCTACTTAACATCGCACGAATGTACTTAAGTAGTTCAACAATATGATAGGATCTCCCCTTTCCTAACACATTGTTCAGAGACTCTGCAATGTTGGAGGTCATCAAATTGTATCGGTTCCCTTGAAAATAAGCCCTTCTCCAATGAGCTGCTCCAATTTTATCCAGATAAGCGTCACAGTTGGCGTTTTTGGCTTTATTATGTTAATGCGAAGCCCTTTATTATGAGACTTCGCATTAACATTCCTGGCTAGATGTGCTATGCAAGCTCCATGATGTGACAACGGGAACACCCTCTTCTTTGCTGTGTATATTGAGCTGTTCCTATCTGAAATTATGGTCAAGCTCTTACTA
This sequence comes from Camelina sativa, assembly GCF_000633955.1. NCBI lineage: Eukaryota > Viridiplantae > Streptophyta > Magnoliopsida > Brassicales > Brassicaceae > Camelina > Camelina sativa. The sequence continues at coordinate 3,316,177 of NC_025693.1, forward strand.
TCCGCAATGATTCGTTCTAACTTCTCAAAAAACCACGTCCAAGCGTCGTCGTTCTCACTGTTCACAATAGCAAAAGCAAGAGGAATAACCTGGAAATTAGCATCTTGTCCACTTGCTATCAAAAGGACTCCATTATAGTTCCCATTCAGATGAATCCCATCCACAACAATCACACGCCTTAGCTTCTTAAAACCTTCAATGGAAGCCCCAAAAGCCAAAAACATATACAGAAACCTTTCTTGCCATCTTCAACCACTTCAGTTTTAATATCGGTTACAGTACCTAGATTAGCTTCTTTTAAAACATGCAGAAAACAAGGAAGATCCTCGTAATACTCATCATTTGAACCAAATATGCCTCCAAAGCCTTCCCCTTCGCCCTCCAACATTTGTTGTACGACGCATCCACCCTAAATACTTCTAATACCATCTGCTGGAGATCCAAAGGAGCTGGACATTTAGTAGGATCATTGTACTTTGCTTTCTACACAGCTGCAATCACCCTCGATGTCGCTTTCTTTAGGTACTTGTTCCTCATCTCTATTGGGCATGTGTGTTCTAGATTAGCTTTTCTAATCACATAGTANTCGGTTCCCTTGAAAATAAGCCCTTCTCCAATGAGCTGCTCCAATTTTATCCAGATAAGCGTCACAGTTGGCGTTTTTGGCTTTATTATGTTAATGCGAAGCCCTTTATTATGAGACTTCGCATTAACATTCCTGGCTAGATGTGCTATGCAAGCTCCATGATGTGACAACGGGAACACCCTCTTCTTTGCTGTGTATATTGAGCTGTTCCTATCTGAAATTATGGTCAAGCTCTTACTATCCGCAATGATTCGTTCTAACTTCTCAAAAAACCACGTCCAAGCGTCGTCGTTCTCACTGTTCACAATAGCAAAAGCAAGAGGAATAACCTGGAAATTAGCATCTTGTCCACTTGCTATCAAAAGGACTCCATTATAGTTCCCATTCAGATGAATCCCATCCACAACAATCACACGCCTTAGCTTCTTAAAACCTTCAATGGAAGCCCCAAAAGCCAAAAACATATACAGAAACCTTTCTTGCCATCTTCAACCACTTCAGTTTTAATATCGGTTACAGTACCTAGATTAGCTTCTTTTAAAACATGCAGAAAACAAGGAAGATCCTCGTAATACTCATCATTTGAACCAAATATGCCTCCAAAGCCTTCCCCTTCGCCCTCCAACATTTGTTGTACGACGCATCCACCCTAAATACTTCTAATACCATCTGCTGGAGATCCAAAGGAGCTGGACATTTAGTAGGATCATTGTACTTTGCTTTCTACACAGCTGCAATCACCCTCGATGTCGCTTTCTTTAGGTACTTGTTCCTCATCTCTATTGGGCATGTGTGTTCTAGATTAGCTTTTCTAATCACATAGTAGCCTGACTCCTTCATTTCACAAGCTAGTACCCTCCAGTCACACCTCTCCCCAGAACAACTAACTACAAACGACTCTTTCTTGGTCGTCGTCTGAGTGAAGTGAAACATGTTCTTGATGGCATATGTAGCTAAAGCTATCTGGCAATCCTCTTTGTTTGCAAACACATTACCCTTATATATACCTTTCCCATCTTGCTTAAAATCCATATCCGGTATTTCTTCCCTAACATACTCTGTGTCGTCAAACAAAGGAGGAATATCAAACTCCTCATCATCTATATCTTCTAGTTTGCGACCATCCACTGCAGGACCAGGGATCTGTCCACGATCGTGTGACCACATGGTTACATCAACATGGTCACCATCAACTTTTCCTACCTGTTCCAACCCACCACTTGTCCTCACTTTATTCTCCTCTTTTAAAGGAACAACTCCATTAACAAACACAGTGTGATCAAAGCAGGAGAAAGTGTTACACATAACCTCCACCACGTTTACCCGACCAAACTGATCGCCAGTGAAGTTCTCCCAAAACTCTTTATCAAAGCTTCTTGGGGTCACAACTACCTCTGTTACTACAAATTCTTCTTCCTCCTCTACATCTTCAAAACTATCTTCCAATCCTACAAATTCTTGCACAAAACCTAATTGTGTACTTGTCAACCCACGGCCAATTTCCACTTCCTCACCATTACTGCCCTTTAACTTTCCCTCAATTTTTGCCAACTCAGCCATATATTCTTCATCAACCTGGGTTGTCTCAAAAAACAATGCCTTCGAACCTGTTGTTGATGCTTCTCCTAAAAATCCTTCTTCACTACCGTTATCACTAAGTGCACACGACGACCCACAACTACGTTTTTTGCGACTTTCCTCTCTCTAATCGGAATCCTCAGCGTCGTCAGTCATTCCTCTCTTCTTGATCTTCTCAAATATTACAAACAAATTCAACCCACGGTTCTTCCTAAGCATCTCAATATAATATTCAAGACCTAAATTCGTTGTCATAACCACCGGAGGCGTCCTCACCCCCGTCGTCAATTCCATAAACGTTGGGATGCAGTAACTCAGATTTGCCTCTTTCTCCACCAAATCGAATTCCCCAACAACCAAATCTTCTAACTCTCCTAACCTTGTTGTTGCAGACAATAGAACAACACGCGACAAAAGTTTATTGTCAACTTTGAATCCCCAAACGCCGTCCTCAGAACAGCGCCAGCTCCTGGATATTACCACACAGAAACTATGATTTTCATCCTGCAATAAAAATCAAAGCTTAATATCACAGCCATCTACGAACGACATCCACAATTGAATTTTTATGCCCCTATCCATACAACACAAAACCTACCTACGCAGCCATGTCTCGTTCACAGGAACAAAAACCCTACCTTCCACTTTTGTTTCTTATCCACAAACAATCTTCCCATCTACTAAAACAATTGGCAACAACCAATCCAACTGTGGAGAATAAAGCAACATAAAGTATAGGTAAGTTTTAATGGGAAAAGGGTAAATTTCAACCCGTACTATTTCGAAAGTGTAAATTCCTAACCAGACAACATATCCGTGTGTTTTTCAACCTAAACCTTTACATAATTCAAATTTACTACCTAGACTTTGAATCGTTACCTGTATTCCTACATTGACTCAAATAGTGTTAGTCAATCGTTAAATGTTTTGATCAATTTGACACTGAAGCGATGATGTGTCAAGGTCATTGGGCTCAAAACCTTAAAACGACGTTGTTTGCAATGAAAAGTTAAAACGACGTGTTTTGAATTGGGAGAAAGATCTTAATTGTAAACGATACTGTTTCAAATGAAAGGTTAAAACGACGTGTTTTGAATTGGGGGAAAGATCTTAATTGCATACGACGTTGTTTTAAGGTTTCGAGCCCAATGAATTTGACACATCATTGCTTACGTGTCAAATTGATCAAAACATTTAGCAGTTGACTAACACTGTTTGAGTCAATGTAGGAATACATGTAATGATTCAAAGTCTAGGTAATAAATTTGAATTATGTAAGAGTTTAGGTTGAAAAACACACGGATCTGTTGTCTGTGTAGGAATTTACACTTTTGAAATAGTACGGGTTGAAATTTATTCTTTTCCCAAATTTTAAGTTACCACTTACCTTCTATTATTCTGAGGACAAAAATATAAAAGGAATATGGACATATAAACAGCAAACTTAATCGCACTCATATTTGTGGAGGGTGTCTTTGATAAGGATCTCAATCGCACTCATATTTGTCTTATTCCAAAGGTGGCCAAGCCAACTCGTATGGCAGAACTCCGTCCGATTAGTTTGTGTAATGTGGGTTATAAGATTATTTCAAAGTTATTGTGTCAGCGGCTTAAGAAGGTTTTACCTGGTCTTGTCTCCGAAACTCAATCAGCATTTGTTCCAGGTAGGTTGATCTCAGACAATATCCTTATTGCGCAAGAAATGTTCCATGGTTTACGTACAAATCCATCGTGTAAAGGGAAATTTATGGCTATAAAAACGGATATGAGTAAGGCATATGATCGGGTTGAGTGGGACTTTGTGGCAGCTTTGTTACAGAAAATGGGTTTTGCAGAGTCTTGGGTCTCATGGATAATGTTCTGTGTCTCCTCGGTAGAGTATAAAGTTTTAATCAATGGCCAGCCGAATGGTTTGATAGTCCCGCACAGGGGATTACGACAGGGGGATCCTTTATCCCCTTATTTTTTCATTTTATGTACAGAGGTTCTAATTGCAAATATACGGAAAGCAGAGAGGCATAAGCTGATTACCGGGATAAAGGTGGCCAACAAATGCCCACCCATATTGCATTTGTTGTTTGCTGATGATAGTTTATTTTTCTGTAAGGCGGACAGAGATCAATGCCGGGCTATTCTAGATNGTAATGTGGGTTATAAGATTATTTCAAAGTTATTGTGTCAGCGGCTTAAGAAGGTTTTACCTGGTCTTGTCTCCGAAACTCAATCAGCATTTGTTCCAGGTAGGTTGATCTCAGACAATATCCTTATTGCGCAAGAAATGTTCCATGGTTTACGTACAAATCCATCGTGTAAAGGGAAATTTATGGCTATAAAAACGGATATGAGTAAGGCATATGATCGGGTTGAGTGGGACTTTGTGGCAGCTTTGTTACAGAAAATGGGTTTTGCAGAGTCTTGGGTCTCATGGATAATGTTCTGTGTCTCCTCGGTAGAGTATAAAGTTTTAATCAATGGCCAGCCGAATGGTTTGATAGTCCCGCACAGGGGATTACGACAGGGGGATCCTTTATCCCCTTATTTTTTCATTTTATGTACAGAGGTTCTAATTGCAAATATACGGAAAGCAGAGAGGCATAAGCTGATTACCGGGATAAAGGTGGCCAACAAATGCCCACCCATATTGCATTTGTTGTTTGCTGATGATAGTTTATTTTTCTGTAAGGCGGACAGAGATCAATGCCGGGCTATTCTAGATATCTTGCACCAGTATGAATCTGTTTCGGGACAACAAATAAATTTTTCAAAGTCGTCGGTCCAGTTTGGTCATAAGATCGAGGATCAGACAAAGGCAGAGCTGCAGGCTGTCCTCGGGATCACAACTTTGGGTGGTATGGGGTCATACTTAGGATTACCTGAAAGTTTGGGTGGGGCTAAGACCAAGGTTTTCTCTTTCGTCGGAGAACAGATTCAGAGTCGGACAAATGGTTGGACAGCAAATTTGCTTTCCAAAGGAGGAAGAGAGGTGATGATCAAATCTGTTGCTACTGTTGTTCCCACGTTTGTGATGTCATGTTTTCGGTTACCGAAAACAATTACGTCCAAACTTACCAGTGCAGTTGCAAATTTTTGGTGGAGTACAAATGGGCAGTCGGGGGGTATGCATTGGCTAGCATGGGAGAAATTGTGTGTTAGTAAACAATTGGGTGGCCTTGGATTTAGAAATGTGGACGACTTTAACTCGGCATTATTGGCTAAGCAACTGTGGCGTCTGATTGATGTTCCGGACTCACTGTTTGCCAGGGTTTTTAAGAGTAGATATTATAGGAATACGCATCCTATAGACCCAATTAGGTCATACTCTCCCTCCTACGGCTGGAGGAGTATATGTTCAGCTCGCTTTCTGGTTAATAAAGGACTTATTAAACGGGTTGGCTCTGGGGACACCATTTCTGTATGGTCTGACCCTTGGGTACCAGCTCAATTCCCGAGACCAGCTTTAAGCAAGGGCCTGGTAAAGGACCCTTCTCTTCAAATGAATCAGTTAATTGATCGACAGACAAATACTTGGCGTATGGATATGCTTAACGAGCATTTTGATCCACTTGATGTTGCATTGATAGGGGCTATACCTTTGGGTAGGGACCAGAAGAATGATCCCTTCGGTTGGCATTTCACGAAAACAGGGTTGTATACAGTTAAATCAGGCTATCATGCTGCACGGCATGAGGTACTGGGGACCTTTGCGGCAACTGGTTCTGGCCCGGAAATAACCATTCTCCTTTCTAGTGTATGGCAGGTCCGATGCCCTCCTAAAATTCAACATTTTATGTGGCAAGTTTTATCTGGATGCATTTCGGTTTCGGCAAATTTGGGGCGACGGGGTATTGCTTGTGATCCTGTTTGTGTACGGTGTGGGGCGGATGCGGAAACAATAAACCATGCACTTTTTGTGTGTCCTCCGGCCCGTCAGGTTTGGGCTCTTGCACATGTACCGGTGGGGTCTCTTGGCTTCCCAACGGCTTCAGTGTATGCGAATGTTGACCACTTCTTAGGGAAACAGAATCCAGGGGCTCAGGTCGTAGCTTTCCCTTGGATTATGTGGTATATTTGGAAAGCAAGGAATGCACGCGTTTATGAGAATATTATGGAGCGGCCGGAGGATATTGTTAGGATAGCAGAGGGCGAAGCTTTTGCGTGGCAGCAGGCTCAGGTAGAGGTTGATCCAGAGACCCTTCCTTC